>NC_062967.1:14365152-14401517 GCF_023119035.1 Salvia hispanica | reverse complement strand
AGGTCTAATTGAGGATGAGTTTCAACCTTTGCAACTAAAAGACCATATGAGTCGGGGTAACAAAGTAATTTCAAAAATAAACAATATAATTCTGTGAAAATATAAATTTTTTGAAACGAACACTTTAACATTTTGCATGGAAATTATAACGAATTTCCTAGTCCTACTCTAGTGGATCTTGGAGCATTCTTTCTCGACGCAAACATTCCTCCACAAATCAAACTAACTTAACCTCATCGATTTCCTTCATCTCTCTCCTCTCTCTCTCTCTCTCTGATTTACACAGGCATCATGGCCTTAGTGAAAGCTCGCGGCACAAAACGACCCTCAGCAACATCTAGTTATTCCGCAGCATCCTCAATCGTAGCCTTTGTTGGATTATCTGTATTAGGTCTATGGCTCATCCTCACCTTCCATTCCTTCGCACCGTCGCAGCAGCCCACCGCGCCAGCCAAACCAGAAAAAACTCCCACCCGTTTATCCTCCATCGGCCATACTCACCATCACTCCAGCGCGCTCCCACAAACTCGCCAGAACGAGCCAGAGACCAAGGTTGAAAACGATGAAGTGGCAGCGATCGAACCAGAGAGGAAGATTCAAAATGACGAAGTAGCAGTGATCGAACCAGAGACGAAGGCTGAAAATCATGAAGCAGCAGTGATTGAGCCAGAGGCGAAGGTTGAAAGTAATGAAGAAGTGGTGATCGAGCCAGAGACGAAGATTGAAAATGACGAGGCGCAGACTGGTGATCAGGTGGATCATCAGGACACCAAAGAATCACGGGATAAAAGCGATGCCGTGGAGGAGCAAGAGAAGCAAGAAGCGCTCGAGAATCAAACCTCGGAAGAAAGTTCCATGACTCAAAAAGAAGAGATAATTCAAGAAAATCCACGTTCTGAAACCAAAACGGAAACTGATGATGGGAACCACGGTGCAGAGGATGTATCGGCTGAAGGTGGATCGGAATCTCAAGGTTCAAACACCGCAGGGAATGAAATAACAGATGAAGATCAGCAGAGGCGAATAGACGAACATCAACAGGGAGAAGAACAACAGAAGCAACAAGAAGGGAAAGAAGCAAAGTCGACAGATCCTAAAGGAGCAACAAGTCATGCTCAAACCCAACACGACGAGGCGCCCATACATTTGCATCAAGATGGCAGTAGTTCCGAGGAAACAGATAAGCCTAAAGCACAGACAACATCTGAAGAAGTTGAGCATGATTCTTTGGATGAAGACACGGGCAAGGTAAAACCAGTAAGCGAGAAAATGAATGAAGAGACCTCCAACAAGAACAATGAGGCTTCAACTTCAAGTGATGACAGCATTGAGATACCCAAAGAATCTACTGAGTCGAAGAACTCTTGGACTACTCAAGCAAACCAGTCTGAGAATCAAAAGGAGAGACGAAACGGAGGACCAAATGGCAAAGATAATAACAACCATGGATACACATGGCTGCTGTGCAATGTGACAGCGGGTGCAGACTACATACCTTGTTTGGACAACGAGAAAGTTGTAGCAAATATACACAGCAGGGCGCACCATGAGCATCGCGAGAGGCATTGCCCAACCGACGCTCCTACTTGCTTGGTTCCCCTGCCAAAGGGGTATAAGAAAAGGATCGACTGGCCTCAAAGTAGAGATAAGGTAATGATCATCTAAATAACAATAAAAAAATCATGAAATCGTCTCTGCTATTGCTCCTCATTTTGGAAGTATAAGTGATGCAGATATGGTACAACAATATACCTCACACATCACTGGCAGAATACAAGGGGCATCAGAACTGGGTAAAGGTGACTGGGGAGTTCCTCACTTTCCCAGGTGGTGGAACTCAATTTATTCACGGAGCCCTGCATTACATTGATTTTATACAGGAGGTAAAAGATTTCATGAACTAGCATAAACGCAATGCAACTTAAAAAGTCATGATTAATCATAATGAAGCTGATATACACAATCTTGTATAGGCAGTGCCTGATATTGCATGGGGAAAACACAGCCGCGTAGTGTTGGATGTTGGCTGTGGAGTAGCTAGCTTTGGAGGCTATCTGTTTGACAGAGATGTTCTTACAATGTCTTTTGCCCCAAAAGATGAACATGAGGCCCAAGTTCAATTTGCCCTTGAAAGGGGCATACCAGCAATATCTGCAGTCATGGGATCTCAGAGATTGCCATTTCCTAGTAGAGTATTTGACGTTGTGCATTGTGCACGTTGCAGAGTCCCTTGGCATGTGGATGGTTAATTTTCAACTATGCTTGTCATTTATTTTTTACAATAATTCTATCATGCTCCAGTCATGGCTTAAAATTTGGTATCTAAACTGAAGGTGGTTCTCTACTTCTGGAGTTAAACAGAGTACTACGCCCTGGAGGGTACTTTGTGTGGTCAGCAACTCCAGTGTACCAAAAGCTAGAAGAAGATGTACAGATATGGAAAGGTAGATCTGCTATCCTAAATTAGGATGCACTTACAAATTACAAACTTCAAAACATATTCTCATGAATCATATTCAATTATTATCTTTGGTTTTTCCCTATGTAGAAATGTCTCGCCTAACAGTTTCCATGTGTTGGGAGCTCGTAACAATAAAAAAGGACAAAATTAATTCTATTGGTGCTGCTATCTACCAGAAACCAGATTCAAATGATTGCTATAATCGCAGAAAGCAAAAGGAACCCTTGATGTGCAAAACTGATGACGACCCTAATGCAGCATGGTGAGTAGAAAAAATAATCTGATATTCCTATACATTTACTAAGAAAATAATAATGGAGTGTGATTGCAAGTAGAATGATATTTTTCAGGTACATACCTTTGCAGTCATGCATGCACCAGATACCTACCCAAGAAAACGAGAGAGGCTCACAATGGCCAGAAGAGTGGCCTGAGCGACTGCAGACACCACCATACTGGCTTAACAAATCAAAGATGGGAATTTATGGAAAACCAGCACCAGATGACTTTGTATCAGACTATGAACACTGGCAAAAGGTGGTCAGCACCATGTACATGAATGATTTGGGTATTAAATGGTCTGAAGTAAGAAATGTGATGGACTTGAGAGCAGTCTACGGAGGGTAAATAATTAAATATAGCTGCTTCACACAAAATATAAAATATTCTAAGGCTATAATATTTGTATTGAAGGGTCAACATGGAAAAACTGACCAAGAAAAAATGGCTTGCAGATTTGCTGCAGCACTGAAGGACCAAAACTTGTGGGTTTTGAATGTGGTGAATGTAGATTCTCCAGATACACTTCCCATAATCTACGAACGAGGCCTTTTTGGTATATATCATGATTGGTGTGAATCATTCAGCTCATATCCCAGGACCTATGATCTCCTACATGCAGATCATCTGTTCTCAAATCTCAAAAAGAGGTACTTCTAATTCATCCTAGCAGTTCGTACTTCTATTTATGCAGGCTAAGAATACTGAACGATGGAGTCATTTCTAGGTGTAAACTGGAGTTTGCCATGGCAGAGATTGACAGATTACTTAGACCAGGAGGCAAATTAATCATGCGCGATGAATCTAGCACAGTTGCAGAAGTAGTAGACTTTCTCAAGTCTCTCCATTGGGAAGTCTTCCTAAACCATTCAAAGAACCAAGAAGGGATACTCAGTGCTCAGAAATCCGATTGGCGGCCAACTAGTTTTGCAGATTCATCTTAATTGGGAGGAAAAATAGCATCAAAGATACCACGACAGCTGAGAATCTAGAGGGGGCAGGAACCTCCCTCTGAGGAAAAGATCCCAATACAACTGTGGGTCTGAATCATTTCATTCTTGGGGGTAGTGGTCTCTGAATCATCTCCCAAAACACAACAAAATCAGTGAGGTTTATATTCATAATTTCGAGACAGGTTTAACATGCTACTTTTTGATGATACAATTCCAAAACTTACTTTATTATATGTTTCACCTTGAAGAGAAAGAGCCGTTAATCAATTTGTGCTTCATGACCAATTTTAGTTCTTATTAATTCTGCAACTTTTTTATGATTCCAAATAACTTAGATTCTCTTGATAAACGAAGAACTCCTAAATTGAATTTAACTCGGTGTCATAAATCACCCGCAAACGAGAAATGAACTCCAAACCAATTTTTCATCATCATAATTAGGGATTTGAATCCCATAGCAAGGTCCAAAACATTCAAAACCAGACTCTCATCAATCACCATTCAATCGAATCGAACAATTCGGAAAACAAATCTAATCAACACTAATCCAGCGAACCTGTCACGAAATCTAAGAATCAGCCTTCTGAAGCTTGTTGTAATCCTCCAGCTCCTCGTAGTACACATCCCACACGCACCTCACGCATCCGCTGCCGCAGCAATCCCCCGGCAACGGCTTCTCCGGCGGAGGAACGACGGGGGTTGACTTTTCCGGCGTCTTCTCCTTCTCCTCTGTGCTTTTACCGACGCTCGTATCGGCCTTCCACTGCGAGGAATCCTTGGTGCTCGTTTCGTCGGCCATCGCGGGGTTATTTGCGAAGGTGTGTTGTCCTGCGATTGAGAAGGATTCTGTGGCTTGATTGAATCTGAAATTGCTCCGATTGGCGGTTATGCGACGGAGGGTGAGATCGATTAGAGGCATGGTGAGATCATGGCGGCGAAGAACATTCTGGCGGAGGAGATTGGCGGTTGGTGGTGGGGACGAAGAAGAGGAATAATGATGTGTTTGAGTGTACAGAAATGCCATCTCCAATTATACAAACCAATTTTGACCAATCACGGGTGTTGTTCCATCACTCTGTCGACAATAGTACTATATTTATTTTATTTATTTTTTCAATACCAAAAAACTGCCTAATTTTATACTGTTCCATTCCACGACATTTCTTTTCGACACATTTAGAAAAATATGTGTAATATATAAAATAAAAAGATAAGTGACTTTTACTAAAAAAATGAAAGAAAACTGCAAAAATGGTCCATGGACTATGGGATTATCTTATAAATGGTCCCTAGATGTTAAAAATATCACCAGTAGTCCCTGGACTAAGGGTTAATATCATAAACGCTGCTTTTGCACTGTTTCGAGATGAAAACGCCCTTTTCGAGGGGTTTTGGGGAGTTTGAGCAATTTGGTCTTTTCACACTTTTAACATTTTAAATCTGATATGATTTCAGTTACGTACTAAATTTGATATTATTTCAAAATTATCATTCTTCTTCCCTTTTGTCATCTTTCACTTTGTTTCTTTATTTCAATATTAGACTTTTACAAAATTAAATATTAAATTTCAGTTTTTAAATATCAATGAATTTTTTTAATTATAAAAATTATTAAATAACAAAAATTAATAGCATAATCAATATTTGACAGTGTCTAATATTTAATCAATAAGATATGACAACGCCTTAGTGTTAATCAATATTAAATAGCTTTAATCATAAATAGATCATATAACACGATTTATTCTGAAATAAATATGCATCTAATGTAAGACTAATATAATTTTCGTATATTAATTTGAAAACAATCAAAATTACTAGAAAATTTCAACAAAAATACTCCTATATAAAATTTTTAGTCAACTTCATAATATTTTATCACAAGCAATTATAACAACCGAACGGAGGCTAAATAGAATAGCTCTTATTTTTCTATCATGATCAATATAGTTTTTTTGTACTTCTTCAATTCAGCTGAATATTATATTAAATAACAAAAATTAATAGTTTTAATCAATATTTATAGTGTCCATGAATTAATAGTTTTAATTTAAAAAATTTATTGATATTTAAAAATCAAAATTTAAAATTTAATTTTATAAATTAAATCTAATATTGAAATAAAAAAACAAAGTGAAGGATGACAAAAGGGAAGAAGAATGATAATTTTAAAATAATATCAGATTTAAAATGTTAAAAGTGTAAAAAGACCAAATTGCCCAAACCCCCAAAACCCCTCAAAAGGACATTTTTGTCTCAAAACAGTGCAAAATGACCGTTTTTTATATTAACCCTTAGTCTAGGGACTGCTGATGATATTTTTAAAGTCCAGGGACCATTTATGAGATAATCCCATAGTCTAGGGCCCATTTTTGTAGTTCACTCAAAATGAAATGACTCCACTACTATAGAACTACCAAAATGATAAAATGACTCCATTGTGATGGAACGGAGTGAGTAGTACTCCCCAGAACCTTTTCAATTCAGTCCTCGATTTCGGTTGGTTTTTCTACGTAGGAAATACTTACACTTTTGGTCCATCAATTTTATCAAAATATCAATTTTAGTACATTTGAAAATATCATCTTAAATTCATTAAATTCGATGTAACATCGTTTGAGTTAGTTTTTCACTGTTTTGAATTGTGGAGGAAAATATCTTTAAGCCCATGAAGGGTATTTTAGGCATCTTAGAAGGCAGTTTTAAATTGAGAGATTTCATGAAGGGTATTTTGGAGGATAAAATATAGGTTTGAGGCATGAATTTTTTTATTTTAAAGAATTTTCCTCCTTTTTTTTATTCTCTTCCCTCACAAAATCAAGAATGGACCAAACTACCTAATGGGAGAATTTAGTTTTAGAAAACTGATATTTTTGATTGGGTAGTTTGGTCTATTCTTGTATTTTGTGATTGAAAAAAGAATTAAAAACTGAATTTTTGTTGTTGTGTAATTTGGCCAATTCTTGTATTTTGCGGGCAAAGAAAAAGAAAAGAAGAGAAAAAAATAGGAAAAATGTAAATATTCCCTAACATGAAAAGTTCACTTGCCTCGTGGAATTTTTCGTTGGGTAGTTTGGTCCATTCATGCATTTTATGGGGGAAAGAATAAAAAGGAAGAGAAAATAAGAGAAAAATGTAAAATCCTTTAAAATGAAAAATTTACATGTCTTGATCCCACATTTTAAAATGCGTGCAAATTTAATCCCAAAACTCAAAAGGCTTGGGAATTTAATCTCATATTATGAAATCTCTCGTTTTAAATTAATTACATATTCATTCATTTCTATGTATATTGTTACTTCATATTAAAATAGATGAAGAAAATGGAGAGAAAAAAAACAGAGTGAAAAAGGGGGAAAGAAGTGAGAAAAGGAAGGAAGAAATGGCAAAGAAGAATTAAAGATAATCAAATATTTTTATGAAGAAGAGAGAGAAAGCACATTGAAATGCCATTCATGGGCTTGAGGGTTTTTTGTCAAAAAAAAGTTCCAAACAATGAAAAGATGGATTAAACGATATTACACAAAAGTTAATGGATCTCAGAAAATATTTTCAGATATTATAAAACAAAATTAATACCTTAGCAGAGTTCTAGAACAAAATAAATGTTTACTCTTTTTCTATAGTGATAAAATGTTAACAGATGACAAAATAACAGTAATAAAAAATGTCAACACAACATTAATCGTTGACATTGTGTTGATATTTTTTGTTGCTGTTATTTTGTCATTTGTTGACATGTTCTAATGATCCAGATCATAGTTTGGAGTTTGTACAATATTTAGAATTTGCATTTGATTACCTCCCTTATAAAGTAACTGATAAGTCAATTTTATTTAAAGGCTTGAAATTTAACATGAGGGCTTTTATCATACTGTGTATTTTAGTAGTTTGGACTTTGGTGATTACTTTGGTTAGTAAACAATCTGAAACTTATGTGATTTTGGAGAAGTTTTAGGTCAGTCAAGTGATCATCTTAGTAGAACTTGAGTAATGATCGAACATAATAGTTATTGAAATCAAAGCTCTAGGATCTATCCTTTTGACCTCCATTAGAACTTGAGTAATGAAAGAATGTATTCATATCAAAGCCCTAGGTTCCATCCTCATGACTACGATACTCTTTCAAGCTTTTAGCTATAACCAAAATTCCAAATTAATTGATTGTTTAGATAGGATAATAAATTATAATGGCCTTATTAGATTTAGTTTACTTATGGATGTAGATATGATACTTGTACTTCATAATATATTTGTTATTTAAGAATAGAAACCATTTTCTTTGGTATGTCCTTTATAATTAGAAATTTTTTATATTTGAAAAAAAAAATCGTAATGAGATCAAACTCATTCTCCTTTAATAATACTCCATTCACTTTTTTTTTCTAACTATCTCTTGCATTATCAATTTTATATTAATTTTTTTCAAAAGTTTGAGTACTATTTTTAAGATGGGGATAGTATTTATCTCATGTTTAAAGCAAAAAAACTCGATCCCAACTCCGTTGAGTCGACTCACAACTTGCTCGGGTCAGCCTTAATAGCATGTTGATTCGTTTTGACCTACCCAAATAGCTTAGTTATGATGTCGAGATGATAAAAAAAATTTATTCTAACTCTCAATTTGCAACGATTTGTTCGGTTCAATTTGTGAGTTTAAATTTTATGCTGAAATTGTCTACTTACAAATTCCAATGCAATAAAGAAGTAACATGCTATTGCATTATAAGAGCATCCGCGATGGTGCTTAGGTCAGCCATAGGCCAGCCATTCTCTCCTCTGCCACGTCAGCAACACTAAAAAAACCACCTGCCACGTCAGATTTAGGCCAGCCATAGGCCAGCCGCAATAAAAACAATTCAAAATATACTACATTTACGGAATTAAAATTACGATTAAAATACGGAATTAAATTTAGACACGTGTACGGGAAAATTCATTAATTGCATTTTAAAAAGTTACATAGATAAAAAAAAAGTACATGCATAGTAAAGAAAAAAAACTATCGTCGTGCAGTCCTCCGTGCCCACAACTCTTCAATTATATCCTTTTGGAGTTGAATATGAGCATCCACTTGGTGCATGCCGGCAAATTCCTTGAGTCGGCCGGCTTCATCGAGGGGTACCCCCTGTCGTACACTAGGGGTGGCCGTTCCGTGGCTTGGACCGGCTTCATCGTCACCGACCCAACTAGTCGGTTGTACGCCTTCGTCTTCGACGATCATGTTGTGCAGGATAATGCAGGGCGTACATTATCTCGGAAACGCATCCGACATCCCACAAACGCGTTGGGCCCTTGATTGCCGCCCATCGAGACCGGAGCACACCAAATGCGCACTCTACGTCCTTGCGCGCCGACTCCCGTCGTTGCGCAAAGTAGGCCTTCTTTTCATCACTTGTTTGCCGGATCGTCTTCACAAAGACCGGCCACCGAGGGTATATCCCATCCGCCAAGTAGTAGCCCATATCATGCCGGTTGCCGTTGGCCACGAATGAGACGGCTGGACCGACGCCCCGGCACTTCTCGTTGAAGAGGGGAGACGAGTTCGGGACGTTGAGGTCGTTGTTCGACCCGGCTACCCCAAAATACGCATGCCGGATCCACAGCCGGTAATCAGCTACGACCTCGAGGATTATCGTGGGGTTCTTTGACTTCGGACGGTTCTTCCTCCCGATGCATACGAGTCCCATCTTCTGCCTAACATCAGGGGAACCCCGAAATGCTACTCCGTGCACGTACGCGTCAAATTCGGCAGTCTTCGGGAGTAGGGCTTGAAGATGTTGGCTCCCTGCAAGAAAATGCGATCCACGCCTGCACAGAACTCGCTTCAGACATTTGAAGTGCCGACGACTCACCGATGTGGAGGTACTCGTCCCACATGTCTGCCCGCGCCTCCGTAGGCCAGCTGCCTGATTGCCGCCGTGCACTTTTGGATAGGGGTGTGGCCGGGTGTGCCAGCCGCATCGTGCCTGAAGCGGAAACACATATATTGGCGCTCCAATGCCCTAACGATGCGCATAAACAACTCCATGCGACGCATTCTGAAACGCCGCCGGAACATGTTGGCGGAAAGCCGCGGGTACTCTGCAAAGTAGTCCTCGTACAGCCGCTGATGTGCAGCTACGTGATCCCGATCAATCACTGCTCGGTGGTGGACAACTGGTGGAGGAGGGCGAGGTATCGCCTGCTGTTCCACCATACGCATGTACCGCTCCATCCCGCGGTTCATGTAGACCTCCATAGCCTCGTTCATCCTCCGTTCGTACTCCTCGGGATCCCCACCACTACCGCTACCGCTACCACCCGCGTGATCCATCGCTCGATGATGCTCTTGAATCAGAGAAGTTAGAGAGAGAGAAAACTCGTTAAAACAAGTGGTGCAAATGAAAATGAAACGAAAATCGCGTTTATATATGATTTAAAAAAAAAAAAAAAAAAAAAAAAATCGGAAAACACCGCTGGCCGATCGCTAGCCGATCGGGCCTACTGCAAATGGCGGCTAGCCGATCGGCCAATCGGATCGGCTAAGCGGCAAGCGTGATCAGCCAGCCCACGCCGATGCGCTCGCCGATTTCGCAATTTGGCCGATTGCAATGGTTCGGCTAGCCGATCGGCTAAGCGCGACGAATCGGCTAGCCGGTCGCTAGCCGACCATTGCGGATGCTCTAAGCCCAGGCCTCATGAATTTACCAACAAATTTATTATATACTCACTTGAATTAGGTTGCTGACTTTATTTTTTTACTTCATTGTACCTGTATGCCTTGATTAACCATAAATTCTTGGCAGTGTACACATTCAAAAAGCTCTATAACAAACTCCAATGCATCATATAATTCAAATGAAAGTTGAAAATCATGTGGCGCAACAGTATGTGATACTTAATTATGTTTGAATTATACACATAATGCACCCTAAGATAGGCAAGATTAGATCACATATTCATTAATGAAATCAAATTCGTGTAGGAAAACAGTTACTACTATAATTAAAGTTAATTTTGGATCAACTTTTTAGCTGTCACAACAACTCCACCTAGTTAATAATCACTCAGATTGATTAGGCCGTGGAGAGGAAATTTTGGGTAATTTTTGCATAATTTGGTTATTGGTTATCTCTCTATGGTAGTATTAATATAGATGAAATCAATGTGGGAAATTGGATTTAAGTTAAAAGACGAAGAGCGGGAAAAGCAGCACAGCACTATGATGATGCTGAACTACTTTGTAAATTAGTCAACAAATTGGTCCCAATCCTTTTTGGATATTTTCTTCAAAATTCAAGCCTATAATTCCATTTTCCCTCCCAAAAGAGTAGTTATTTTTGGAGAAATTATGCGTTCTACTAACTTTTTTCTAAAATATAGTAATAAAAAGATGAAATCCAAAAATTATACTATAGGATATAGAGATGACATTCAAAATTGAACATAACAGAATGTATAATTAATTATTGTCACATGATTCTTATAATGCCGCAATCTCTCCACAAGCTTTTACAATTTTTGTAATTATACATTTTTATACATTTTTTTTTTTTATCATCTATAAGTAGGATGTTACGCCAAAATGAAAGTTCATGTCATATATACATCGAATTTGAATAAAATTCCAAATTCCACATGTAGCCCATCGAAGGAGTGAGATTATGTCATTTATATTTAAAATATATCGACATCTTTGCTTTCAAATATCGGTATTAATATTCAATTTTTCTTACGTCGAAAAAAGGCATTAATTCAGCAACTGAAACCGTAATTCCAATCTACCACATTTCTTAAACAGTAAGAAAAATTAAATCTCCACAATCTCAAAGATAATAAAATCTACCACATTTCTTAAACAGTAAGAAAAAATTACAAATAAGATATAATAAAAATTACAACAGTGAGAATCTCACAATCCACAGAAAAAGTCAGAAACAAACAATATAAAGTTTATAAATCAGAGAAACAGCACTATTTTCTCTTTAATAAATACTACCTCCATCCCACAAAAATACGTACAATTTCCCTTTTAGTCCGTCCACAAAAATATGCACTTTCTAATTTTGAAAAAATCTCCACGAACAATACTTTAATGGTGTGTTCGGTTTGTAAGATTGTATCCGAGATTAAATTTGTAATGTTTTTGGTTCATGAGATTAACCCCACGACTAAATCTTAGATGGATAATCATGAGATAATCATGTATCTTGGTATTATTTTATCTTGCAAACCGAATACCACCTAAGATATCGTATACTTTAAGGCCATGTTCGGTAGGGATGATAACTCATTTAAGAATGAAAATCTATAAACAAAAACATTTTAATTTATGAATTTTCATCCCTAAATGAGTTATCACCTCTACCAAACATGCCATAATGAGATGAGACTCATTTTCCACGCAGTTTTTCCACATTTTCTACTCGGATTTTCATGATTCTGACGGGGGTATTTTTGAAAGTAGAAATGGCTCGTTATAATTAATAATTTTTGTTAATTTTAAGATATCGTATATTAGGTGTGTGACACTTTTACCCTATTTTTCTCTCTCTTCAATTCTCTCTCATTCAATGCTTTACCGAACTCACCACCACCCTTTTCTCTACACACTCAACCCTTTTCCCCCTTCCTCTTTATCCCCTGTTCTCCTCTACCCTTCTTCGCCTCGTCTCCAGGTGCCTTTTTCCTCCTCCTTTTTCTTTTCCCCAACAAATTTCGTGTTTAAATTAGCTTAATTTGCTTCTCTATTTATGTTTGCAGGAAATGGAGTGCGCTTTCATAGACGCCTTTGCACCAGAGATGCTCAAAACCGCCGCCTTCGCCGACGAAGACTTGTTCGTCGACGAACTCCTCGACTTCTCTAACGAATTTGAAGAAGTGAAGGAGGAGCAGCAGCAACTGGAAGAACCGGAGGAGAAGGAACAGGACCAGAGCAAGACTGCCTCCTCTGTTTTGGAAGAGAAGCTGACGCCGGCGCCGGCGCCGGAAAATAGCCCCGTTTCGACCAATGGCGATTTTGGGTCTCTCCCGGAGAGTGAATTGAGCCTTCCAGTGAGTGAAAGTTTCAATTTTTCGGTTTAATTTTGGGAAAAAAACGTTTCTCGAAAAATGAAACTGAAAAAGATGGAGTCTTTTTGCAGGTGGAGGGGTTGGAGAGCTTGGAATGGCTGTCTCATTTTGTGGAGGACTCATTTTCCGACTACTCACTCACCGGAAAACTGCCGCCGAAGCCGGCGGAGAAAGAGGCCGCCGCCGGCGAACAGCTCTGTTTCAGCACTCCAGTACAAACCAAGGCCCGAACCAAGAGGGCCCGAACTGGGGTTCGCATTTGGCCCGTTTTGTCGCCTTCATTCACCGAGTCCTCGACCTCCTCCTCGTCCTCGTCCTCCTCGACGACGTCGTTTTCGCCTCCGAACCACCCGTGGGTGGTCCAGAGCCAGACCGGCGAGTCCTTTTTAGGCAAACTAGCCGTTAAGAAGCAGAGGAAGAAACCGGCCGACGGCGGCGTCGCCGCCGCCGCCCAGCCGAGGAGGTGCAGCCATTGCGGCGTTACCAAGACGCCGCAGTGGCGGGCCGGCCCGCTCGGGTCGAAGACTCTTTGCAATGCTTGTGGGGTGAGGTACAAGTCGGGCCGGCTCCTGCCCGAGTACCGGCCCGCTTGCAGCCCGACGTTCTCGGTCGAGATGCACTCGAACAACCACCGGAAAGTTCTCGAGATGCGGCGCAAAAAGGAGTCGGAGACCGAGCCCGCGGGCCCAGTTCAGCCGGCTCCCAATTTTTGAAGATAGGAAAGGAAAAAAAAAATCAGTTTTAAGGATTAAGGTAGGATTTCAAGACCCGGTTCGGGTTAACTAGTCCCGGTTTGATTAGTGTATATTCTTTTTATGGACCCATGGTTTGGTGAGGTAGGTTACATGGCAATGTAACTGATTAGGAGAGACTTTAAAGTTTTATGTTTTAATGTAATTCCAATCAAGGCCTTAATTGCGTTATTTGGGGTTCTTTTTAAATTTCATATCCGCAAATATATGCAATTCATTTTGGAAAAACATGCACATTAAATAGAGAAAGGTGTGACTTCTATTGCTTGCTTTGTGGCCCACTTCTAGTAGTTGTAGCCCTACCTATATAGCTACTAATTCGAAGATGTAGTATGAAATTGTAATCAATGAAATGGAAGTAATAGTAGTATTAAGATTTAAATGTGAAGAAAAAGATGATTAATTAGGCAGAAAAAGTAGTAAAAATGGGAGGGAGTTGAAAAGCAAAAGGTAATGAGATAATAAGGGGGTGCACGCCACAAGCTAACAAAGATAGTTCACATGGGTTGGGTGGGGAAACAAAATGGTGATGGCGTGATTCCTAAGCATTTTGCATTCCTCACCTTTCTCAATTTCATATCCTCACACTTACTCCTCTTCTCTCTCTCAAATCATTACCCATCATCCTATATACACACACCATCATGGGTCAAAATTTCCCTTCTTTTATTACAATTCTCTATTCTGATTTACGGACATGTCTGGTAAGACGAAGTAATCTTGACACTGTAGAGACATGTCGTGAACTGAGCTTCGAAAAAAGGACAACCGAACAAGAGATAAGAATAAACATAATCTCTCGTTAGGAGTACACAAGACAACCGAACTGACTATCAATCAATCTCAACAAATTTATGTCATGTCAATGTATAGTTTCTATCACATGATAGAGAAGTATGAGAAATTACTTTTGGGATGACCAACAATCCAGACATATTCTAGGAGGTTGAATTGGTGTCCCTTGAAGTAGTTGGGAGAGGACAATCTTGAATTAAGATGAAAGTTTTTTTGGCATTACTTATATCGAATATTTGAAATTATCAATCAAAGATTACTAAATTCAAGATTTGAACTGAAATAGAATAAGGGGGTGTTTGGGGAATTACTATTAGAGATTGAATTATCATAAATTTAAAGGCGGGCCAGGTGAAAAAAACCAAAAATGTCGCCCGGTGATCAATACTTACGAATGTTGGTTTTGGGGATGTCCAAACATGGTGTTAAATTAAAACTGTGGATGTTAAATGTGGACCAGGTTTTGTTGGACAATAGGATGTACACTTTCTGCAAGGAATCAAAATATATTAAATTTAAAATATCAAGTTAAATTTTCGATGTATTGCATATGTATACATATATATTGTGTATGTGATTGTCTGGCTCATGAGTGTGGCTTCAATCCAATTTCATTTTATTTTCTTTTTAATTTTAGTAAATTTTATTTTCTTTTGTCAGTGAGAGCCTGAGAGGGATTTTTTATAGTTCAAAGGAAAAGACAAGAAAAAGGTAAAGAGTGTTAGAATTGCAGCAAAGAGAAATTACTGATAGGTCAGTGGGATCCTCTCATGATTTTATTTTTAGGGGTTAATAACATTATTCATTAGGTTCACCAACATTAATAGTAACTAACAGGCTATATATATTAGGATTTCAACTAAAAGAATTGCAACATCTTTTAATCGACCACCACTTATACAATAAAATAAAATAAAATAAAATAAAATAAATGTGTATTAAAAAATAATAGTTATTTTTTCAATTCGGAATATCCTTGTTGCCATCCACGACAGTTGCACCTCCCTCAACACTGCAATACCTTCACGACCTATGTTTTTTGACGAGATGAATATTAATGACACCGAAAAAAGGGACAACGCTCTTAAGAATGACGGTTTGAATTGCGACAAAACATGAATATTGAGGTGGACGTAGGCAACGTACTAAATACAAATAAATGAGTTGTCTCTCTAGATATTTGCACGTGTGTTCGTCATGTTTTTGGATACCTTAATATTCTATATGTTCGTAATAAAATGTCTCAGTTTGATATTATAGTATGTTTATAATTACTAGTTACACTGATATTTTAGTATGTTTATAATTACTAGTTATATTTTTCTTTCTAATTTAGGTAAGTTGACCGCACACTCCAATACTATATATTTAACTAAATTTCAATTTCTAATATTTTTTAAAACTTAGCAACAAATCTGAACATTGTTATAAATCATAGACGGAAGGGATATTAATTAATTTTGGTACCCCTTATTAAGTACGGGTGTCTACCCAAGTCGAAAAACAGTCCTAGATAATTAATTGTTATTAAAAAATTAATCACTGGATAATCTAAAGTAATCAGCAGGCGATGCCAAATGTGGGATATGATCATTGTCTAAAACAAATATACTTACGCCGTCTGTGATTAATTAAATCGTAAACAATGATTAATGTGTCTGAAGTCAAAGGTTTAGATGTTGGTGAAATTAAATAATCGAAAATAAAGGATAGTAAAATGGGTGGTATGATTAAATGTGCACTCTACGCTACTCACGTGCTTTGCACATGACCCAACGATCTCAACTCCCGCCCAATATTCAATAATTCAACCAAGTCCAGTCAATCTAGTTGTTTAAAATTTTATAGTTAAAATAATTAGCATTTTGGATATTACAAAATTTTTAAATACTAATTTATTTAGTGGTCGGAATCTCGTCAATGGCGCCTCTCACTTTCAAGCAATTATTTTTTTGTTTTTTTGATATGCAACGTTAATATTTGAATTCTAACTATAATGGGTGGGAAGTTTGAAAGTTGTGTAAAATTCAAATGTTATGACTTATATATATTCTATTCACGTCACATGAGATATTGTAACTGCTCTCTATTGTATAAGTTTGAAATTGGGTGTCTCATCTGTGAATGAAGTCATGTGAATAACAAGTACTCACTCTGTTCTATTAAAAGTGAAATCATTTGTCATTTTAGTATATTTTATAGTAGTGGAGTAATTTTCCTCTTCACTCTCTCTTACTTTATTATCTCTACTTTTTCACCAGTCATATTTATTATCCTTTTATTTAATATATTACACATTTTTTTTAAATTTGCATGCCGAATAAAAATGTCTCCACTTTTATGGAACAAAGGAAGTAGTCACCAGGTTCAATATTAGATGTCTTATTTGTGATTGACCCAAAATTTAAATAATAATTAAAATGTTAATCGATGTGAGTCTTATTTTTATATATTTTCAATATATTAAAATAGAGTATTTCTTTTCTCATAGAAAAGATGTGTTTAATTTCTAAAAAACAACTATTAATACATTCAATTACTTTTTCGTTTTTATCATTATTTCAATCGAGTGATGATAAACAATCAAATTTTGTACAACCAAAATAAGGTTATATTAATAATTTGATGTATTAATTATATATTAAAATAATAAATATAGTAAGTAGATAAGTTAAAAAGACTTATTGGCCTTTAACCTTATTTTTTATTTTTATATTTGAACTTTTTTTTTTATTGTTTTTAAAATTTGAATTAAAGTATGCACTAATTACATTTATGGTTCCAAAAAAGTAAAACAATTATACACAAATCATAAATATATGACCACAATATTATGCATTTTCCATGTACTATATATGCATCCATATATTTTAATTAACTATATAAATAAACCTAATTTTTTTCAGATAAACTAATTTTTAGTTATATAAAATTTAGTCACGTAGATTTGTTGATTTCAATAATCTGTTTATCTTTTCGCAAATAGATTCAACTGTTCTCTCTCTCTCAATTTAAGACGCTTCTAAAATCTAAAATTTTCTAAAATCTGTCCATAATGTTACCAATTGAGAAAACGTATGGCTCAAACTGAAAATGTGGGCTGAAATCCCAAAAACCTAAGGTTTGGCTGTTAAACTTTTCTAATATCATTATTGTGACAAGGACAAATCTTATAGAATACAGTTTTACTTTCATTATTATTTTTATATAAAATTCATATATAAAAATCAAATTTATATAAATTTTTTGAACTTTATGATTTTTTTATTATGTTGTATTCTTTCGTCTTAATGTCCACCTTTTCTTTTTAATTTGTTTCACTCAAGATGTCCACTTTTTATATTTGGAAATAAATCTACCCCTCTTCTCTCCTTATTAAAATATTCAACCATTTTTTCTCTCTCTATTTACTTCATTTAACAACTCTTTCTAAAGTTTCGTGCCATTCAAGAATGTGGACATCTTGAGTGAGACGGAAGTATTAAAAACCAAACCAAAACCTAAATGCTCACCCCTACTATCTGGCGTGAGTTTTAATAAATGTTAAGAAAAACAGGTGGAAGAAAGTTAGTAGAATATGAGTCTCACTTGTGTATATTAGTTTTAAATGAGAGTTAGTGGAATGTATGACCATTATTACCATTTATGGAGTAGTAATTATGAACCGAGACTTCTATTCACGGATGAACCAAAATAGAAAAATGAGATTATTAGGCACTATTTCTCAAATCTCATAAGATAAGCAATTGAATCAATCAAGTCATGCAGATTCCATAATATCTTGTGAGTTTGGAAGTATTTTATTGTTGATGAAAGAGAGGAGAGTATAGAATGGTTGAAACCTAACAAATAGCCTCTGTTACCTAACCTTTTCTTTCATGGAAATGCATTGTTTCCTAACATTTAATAATATGGTTTCCAGTAAAATAGCCACTTATATAATATGCGATGTGACCAATCTTCATCAATGAGTCCTATCAAGTAAAAAAAGTCTCAAACACATTTGAGTGCTTAATTTTTGTCCAAATCTTCTACTATCTCGTTTTGTCTTCTCCAAGATATATATTTCATCGAACTGCAAATTTCATGGAGCATAAACCTAAATTCATATTTTGCTATGAATCTGCAAAATATTATCAATAAAAATTGAGTAAAGGCCATAACTGGTACTGAACATATGCCAATTTTACGATTTTGGCCCTATGCTCTGTCTTTTAAATTTTTGCATCCTGAACATTTCAACTCGTATCACAATTGGTCCTACACTAACAATTTCGTCAACTTTTAAACGGTTTTAACCTAATTTTGACCGATTTTGATGGTTTTAACAGTCTCATTCGGGTTAAAACCGTTTAAAATTGACGAAATTGTTAGTGTAGGACCAATTGTGATCTGAATTAAAACGTTCAGGATACAAAAATTCAAAAAATAAAGTATAGGACCAAAATCATAAAATAGGTATATGTTCAGGACCAGTTTTGGCCTTTACTCATAAAAATTTGATAATTTAAGAGTATTTTATGGAGTATATCATTAAATTGGATTTGATTTAGGAATGTTTGTTTTCATTTATTTTTATTTTTATTAAGGATAACTTTATTTGCTTACACATCAAGTGGATAATTGTTATTGTATTTTAGAAAAAGGAAAATTGCCAAAAAATAATACTACTATTATGAAGTTTAGTTAAATTCTATTTTGTCCCATAATTTTGAAAATTAGTTAGAAAAACGATAGGGTCTGAATTTGTTCTCAATTATTCAAAGATGGTTTTTTGGTGATGGTATATGTAATTTAAAAGTCGTCGTATCTTATTTGAAAATTGAAAAATCATACGTACACATTAGGGTATAGATGAATTAGACAATTAAAATAAATTGACATCGTTTGATAGAAAAATGTGAATAAATATACTATTCATTAATGCCTTGTATTTTTAATCATTAACAAACTAAATATAAATTCAAATTTCATGATTTTTCAGTTGACTTTTAATATTGTGGAATAATTAATTATTTGATCAAAACTCATGAGTTTTTGTAGCTATTTGCCATTTAAAAATTGTACCTATGAAATAAAATTTGTCTTTCTACATTTGACTCTAATTTTCTTTTCGAAAAACAAGTTGATAACGTTTATTTTGCAATATACTATATACTCCTACTATTTTAAAGTAGTGATACTAATTAAAGATATTAACAAGTATAAAGATAAGAGCCATTACCGATTTACCGAGCTCTTAATATAAGTACTAACTGTGAATGCCACGAGAGTTTTCATTTAGGTTAAAATCCTTTCAAGGTCCTCATTTTAGCAATATATAAATAGGTAAAGTAATACTACGAGCACTCCCAATGGTCCGGCTAAAAACTCCCTTATTTCTCCTTAACTCCTGCCACATCAGCACCAAAATTTATCCTCAGTTTTTAGCCAACTTTTAGCCAACTTGCTCCAATGGTTTCTCCCTTATTTCTCCCTAACTCAACATTTCATTTTTACATCATTACTAATTTAATCGTTTTATTTTTGTATATAATAAAGCTAGCTAATTTATAAGACAAGACAAATAATAGTAATAAAGTTCGTTGTATTAAACACGAGTAAAAAATTACAACAACGAAAATTAAAAAAAAAAAGGGGGGAAATTATTTTAAATTAATTATTAAATTTTAAATTTATAGGGGGGGAAATTAAAAAAAAAAACTATTTTTATCGCCGGATTATCGCCCACAGTGGTCGGCGATAATCCGGCGAATTTTCGGGAGTTGGCGTTAATTCGGTAGAATTAACGCCGAATTATCGCCGAATTCTCCCCAACGCCCGGCGATAATCCGGCGATAATCGGCAATTTTTCGCCGGATTTAACGCCGACCCATTGGGAGTGCTCTACTAATACTTTAAAATTATAGTACATGTACACAATTAATGCCAAACCGTTTGCATTTCATGAGAAATTACATTAATATGAGAAAATTCAATACTAGTACGTAGTAGTATTAGTTAAGAATTGGGACGATAAGAAATTGACATGCAATTTAAAGAAAACATCGCGCTCACAAAACAATTGTGATGTTCAAACAAAAACCATTAATAGCTAATGAAGTAGAAACATTGGGTCACTTTTCTAGAAGACAAGAGACCTATAGCCAAAACTCTCATCCATGAAGGGAAGTTAAAGATTGATTTATATGGCAATCCACGTAAATGCATGGCATTTTTGGTGTTTAGTGTGGAGGAGAATGTCCTCGGCATCCCCATTCCCAACAACCTCCACCCCCTCCTCCACCACCCCATCCTTTACCTCCTCCTCCACCACCACCACCTCCACCTCCACCTCCACCTCCACCTCCTCCACCTCCCCCTATATGACCACCCCCTCCACCCTTATGACCACCGCCTCCACCTGATCCACGACCACCTCCACCTCCACCACCACCACCACTTCCTCCTCCACCTCCACCTCCCCCCTTATGACCACCACCACCTCCACCTCCACCTGATCCATGACCACCTCCATTTCCTCCCCCTCCTCCACCTCCCCCCAAATTATGACCACCTCTACCACCAGATCCACGGCCATCTCCATTTCCTCCTCCTCCATTTCCACCGCCACTTCCTTTTCCTCCACCACTGCCACCCCCGCTACCTCCCCCTCCATGTCCTCCTCCACCACCGCTCCCTCCCCCATTTCCACTGCCTCCTCCACTACCACTTCCACCTCCCCCGTGCCCACTGCCTCCTCCACCTCCTTGCCCTCCACCATTACCACTTCCTTTCCCTCCCCCACAACTTCCTCCTCTTCCTCCTCCACCACCATTACCTCTTCCCGATCCCTTTCCACCTGGATGTCTCTTCCTATGCTTTCCCCCTCCTCCTCCTCCAGTGCTACCACCCCCACCTCCACTGCCACCGCCGCCACCACCCCCACCTCCTCCTCCTCCACTGCCACCGCCTCCACCACCACCTCCACCACCATTGCCTCCACCACCACCTCCACCACCATTAATCCACCATTGCCTCCACCACCACCTCCACCACCATGGTCTCCACCGCCACCTCCTCCTCCTCCACTGCCGCCTCCACCACCTCCTCCTCCTCCTCCACCGCCACCGCCACCACCGTCTCCACCTCCACCACCTCCACCACCACCAGCATGGCCACCATTCCCCATGTCATGCTTACTATCGACCAAAGTCGAATTCATTATCCGTGCATGACCATCAACATCATCATCCAACACCCGCCTCATAAGAGCTTCAACACCCACACCATTTTCATCGCCACCACAAACCAAGTAATTAGGACTCAACACAACACAAAAACAAACACACACACAAACAAGTAACCCGTAACCCATTTCCCTCTATTTGTCAATGTTCTCCTTCTTGCACTATATATAGGACAGAGATGGCCACTCTCAGTTGCTAAAAGGGACAACTAGAATTCTTCCAAATCAATTTTGTCCCCACTCTCGGTATCTCAACTAAGCCAACATACTCTAATTACTTACTTATCTTATTACTGTCGACTTTTTTAATACTTTTTGTATTATGCTATGGCCAAATGAATAACTTTTCTTTTGCAATAAACTTCTATAGAAGTAATAATTCACTCAAAAATCAAAAGTCTGACCATTTATAGATTTCAATTTAAGCTAGCAAAACAAATCACCTTTACAGTACATTATTGGATTATACATACTTTTAATTAAAACGATTTTTTGTACAAAAATACTAAAATAAAGCAGCTGGATTATTTCAATTGATAAAAGGCTACTAGCATTGGTTCGGAGTATAGTATTCGACGCATTTTTTTTTTTTTCATTTTTATTTATTAGGTCAATATCAATAGTAAGAACATCCACAGCACAACGGCGGGCAGGGGACGCTTGAGGCCGGGGGGGATGTGAGGGAGAGAATCTACTCGTTGCGAGCTCAGTGCAGCGCGGTGGGAGATGGGGGTGGTTTTGTGTATTTATATTTGTTTACTTTCAATTATTACTACTATTAATTGCATTTATATTTTTTAAATTTCAATTAATAAATTATTAATATTATTAATTATAATTAAATTTGTAACAATATCTTATTAATTATGCATTTATTATTGAAATTATGAATTTCATTGTAATAATACAATTACTTATACATTTATTATTCAAAATTTTGAATAAAAGTGTCAATTATATTGATGTGACATACGGGGGTAGATGGCATCCATTGTGTGAGTTGTGGCCCAACGCAAAAAAAGAAAGAAAGAGAGAATAGTAACATGGCGGAAGGGCATCTATTGTGATTGCTCTAAACAAATTTTTTGAGATATAAACAAATTTAAGGTTAACCATTGTGTGTCCCTTTACTTTATGTTACTACTAATTTAATTTTTTTGAAATTTATAAAAAAAGAATTATTTATATAGTTTAATCATTAATAATATTTATATCCTAATTTACCAATAAAAGTTTTATTTGACACGAATTAAACTGTATAAGTGGAAAAAGTTATGAAAATATCATCCTCATTTTTAAACACGGAGTATTAATTTTATAATTTTAATATGAATGAAAATTAGGTTCCCCAAACAGCCATTGAATTTCCAAGTAATTCTTTTAACTCTTAATTACGCCTATAACTTTATTACTTAAAAAGTAAAAAGTATATGGAGAGATTAGGTATTGTATGATTGGATTTGAAGGCGTGGGTTTTAATTCATTGCCAAATGAGAATAGAGTTAGGAGAAAAGTGATAAAACATGTGACTAGAAGGTAGGATTTGGTCCACTCTCAATACTGTCGATCGAGTACATTCTTACTCTTCTACAAATTTATTCTTAAATTTAATTAAACGTACGATTAATTATCTTAATTGACATCTTGGTTTAAAAAATAATTGATGAAAAAAGTCAGTAAAAGATAATTCGTATTTTTATATGTAAGTATGTTATAGTCAATAAATAGTAATAATTATCTTAATTGACTCGTCTTTGTTTGAAGAAATTAAAGAAAAAATGATGAAAAAAGTTAAGTGAAATATGATTTATATGTATATTGTATAATAAAAATTAATTAAATATAAATTATAAAAGAGAGTGAAATATGAGTCATATCACTAAATTCGAGCTAAGCCCAACCTATAATTTTACAATGATCCTTGAACAAATTAAGTTAAATAGGAGTATTTTAGGACTATTAATAATGTCTTTTAAATAGAGATGATGATGCACTACACTCGTCATATGATATAATATATGATGCCGAATATTATATATATGTACCTTATTTCAATGAACACAAATAATATTAAAGGATCCTGAAATTAACCATGTTATTATGGATTTATAATGTTGTCCAGTTGTGACTCACAAATTTTGTCAGAGTGCATTCCAGATAATTCCAATATGGAGGTTATCTTGAATTTATATTAATGACTACTAAGTTGAGTGTAATAATTATCTCCCATGTGAACCATTGTTTCAAAATTTCCTTTCCCTTTTCTTCAAGCAATTGCAACCAAAATCTTGATTTTCAATGCAACCCGAAACCCATCATTTATGTAGACATTTAAAAAAAAATAAAGATAAATTTATAGAAATTGTACACACAAAGTGCCCTTCAAATTTGAATAGGATAAGATCAAATTACTTTTAATTAATAGCATCATTAAATACATATATTTATGACTAATTTGACCCTATTAACAATTATAAGAGGAATATTATACTATTATAATTTTCCTTACTTATATTGTTTAAAATATGTAATTGATTTTCTTCTTAAAAATATTCACCGTTATTAAAAAAATTAACAAAGATAGAACAACCATTCATAGTATATTAATGAAATAAGGTTTTAAATCATTTTATTTAAACTTAAAATGATATGAAGATAAATAAATTGTTCCTTTTTCTACACAGTAAAAATTGGGCAAAATACTTTTTTATTTGAAAGTTCTCTTGTATTATGCCATATATATTTTTAAAACTGCTGATTTTTTATTTTTTATTTCCAACTTTTAATTTCACAAATAATATACATATATTGGTAGGGGATAGCAGTGGCGGATCCAAGATTTTTAGTTTGGGGGGTACGGAATTGTACAACAAATAATTACGATATAAATAAAATAATTAAAATGGAAATAATTTTTTTTGTATGAAGGTACAAGTTGTACTAAACATAATAATATATAAAATGATAAAAATAATATTCCAAAGCATATAATATAATATAATACTATAAAAAATGATAAACAAAAGTAATAAAGTATATTATAAAAATCAAAGAAATTAAAAATAGAAATCAAAATCTAGAAAAGAAAATAGGAGTTCAAATAATTACAAAACTAAAAAACCTACCACAGAAAAAAAAGAGTGCAAATTATTAGTACTAAGTACTACTCCCTCCGTCCCGGCTAAGATGACACATTGCTTAGCCGGCACGGTATTTTAGGAGTTATTGGTTAAAGTGTTTAATTGGAGAGAGAGAAGGTGAGTGTAGGTATTAAAGTAGAAAGATGAAGAAAGATGGATATTTTAATAGGAGTGAGAAAAAGTGGTTGAGTGTATTAATTGGAGAGAGAAAGTTACTAAAAAAGGAAATGTGTCATCTTAGTTGGGACAAACTAAAAAGGAAAACGTGTCATCTTAAGCGGGACGGAGGGAGTAACTAGTAATTACTCCATAACTGAAATAGAGTTCGAATATAACTAAAATCATATAAAAGGAGAGTAAAGATAATCTTACCAATTTAAAGTGACAGTTTGATGAGAATATAAATTTATTCTTTTTGGAGGAAAAATGTGAAACTATTTTTTTTTTACTTTTTTGGTCATTTTGAGAAATGGCAACCATTAGATAGAAAAAAGACAGCTCTTATTGAGCAATAGTGACTTCTCAAATAAGATTAAACAGTTATATATACTCACACCATTAATTGAATCTGCATTTTAGTGGACTAATTATCTGATTTTTTGATTGCAGTTAGCGACAGCTCAAAGCCTCCACCAATGGATGACGAGGGCAGTAGGCTGAGGTTGTTGGGCGGTGACGGTCCGATCCGGCGGCGTGAAGCAGACGGCGTAAAGCTGGCGAGTGAACTGTGAAGCACGGCGGTGGAGTAGCGAGACACGGCGGAAGAAGCAGTGGAGCGGTGAGGCGGCTGTGGTCGTGGCGGCTCCGAGTTGAGAGAGAAGAAGAGAGAGCGGTGGGCGGCGGCGGGCAGCTGGCCGAGGTCTGCAGGAGGCGTGAAGCTCGCAGTCGAACTGGCGAGGCATGACGGTGGAGCAACATGGTCGATTTGAGAGACAAGAACAGCGGGCGACGGGTGGTGGGCTGAGGTCGGCAGGCAGGCGCGAAGCTCGAGGACAAGTTGGCGAAGCACGACCGTGGAGCGGCGACGACGATTTAAGAGGGAAGCAAAATGAGATTGTAGCAGTCGAGAGAAGAAGAGGATGGAGAGATAGGGCGCCACTTTAGTAGGGCTGGCAAATCGTGCGGATTGGGTCGCTATCGGGTCAACCCAATATCGACCCAATCTTATCGGGTCCCAACCCAACCCAACCCAAATCATCGTATTCTTATCGGGTTCAACCCAAACAGATTCGTGTCGGATTCGTGCGGATTTCGTGTCATCCAAAAAAATATTGATAATCTTTTAATGATAGTAAGTTACTGAACAATATAAACGCTATACGATAACGACCGACATATGATATTATATAATTAAAATTTGATATTACAAGATAAAATAAGATATTATAAAATTAAAACAATAAATTTAAATAATGTTTAAATCCAAATAATAAAATTAAAGTATATTAAAATTAAATCTAACAAATAAAATCAAAATAATTAAAATAATTATTTTTTAATAAAATTTAAGTATGCAGTAATTGTTGGGACTACCGCAGCGGAAGACACGGAAACCAAACAGGTCCTAGACGGATCTATTTATGTGATTATGCATTCGACTCCAATTTCATGCAATAAACATAGATCTATAGATATAACATCAAATAAACACATAATCATGCAATTTGATGTAGATTCGATTATTACCTCTTCTTGATCCATCATAGAATCGAAGTTGCTAGCTGCACCACCCGGAGATCCTTGGTTTATCGACCGTGAATCTTCCAACCTATTCCCTTGTCCTTGACCACTCATCCGTGTGGGCGGATCTTGAATAATCAATAATAGTCTTGAAGAGATCTAAGGAAACCCAATCACAAACTCGATATTGTCTTGATCTAATCCTATGAACTAGGATAGAACAAGAACAAAAACAAAACCCTAATTCTCCCACGTGCCAAGGCACGAAAACCGAAGTAAGGAGAGAGAGAGAGAGCCGGCGACGGCTACTAGGGTTTAGGGGAGGAGTGTTGTGAATAATGGTGTGCTAGAGTTTCCACATCTCATCACTATTTATAATGGACTTGTTGGGCTAGGTTGGGGATCCATGGAATGACTTAAGTGTTGGGCTCACCCATTAGATAAATTACTAATTAAATCAAATGACCCATGATTTAATATATTATCAATGGAATATTATTTTGTTCCACTAAAGAATAATATTGCACTCCCACTTAAATCACCAAATTACAAATAACTTGGGTCCATTTTATTTTATAATATTTCCCGCGTTTAAGATTATCTTGATCCGTCAATTTAATTCTTTTGTATGCTATGTGACTAGAATTAAATTAATTCTCCAAAGAGTTTTTGTAGTTTGAAACTTTATTTATTATTCGTGGAATAAATTCCAACTGCGCAGATTTCTGAATAATAAATTCCTCTTTCAAACACCTCATTGGGGATCACCCTTTTAGGGATTTAATCATACCACACTGGGCACGCGAATTCTATGAAATAATATTCCAATACCTTCATGTTATTCAATTACTACCACCCAAGATATCATGAACTTGAGTTACGTACAAACTCTCACATATTGATAAGTCAAAGTGGCGTTTGATTGAATAAACAATATTGATATTAATATCATAGACTAGAAAATACTAAACTTTCTGAAATATATTCTTTCAGTAGATAGCAATAAAGAATACATTTCGGATTAGATCCTTTCAATGCTTTACCACACCGGTGTTACTAATCTCTTCTTAGGTAAGAGAGAATTATCACAAACACCGCAACCGTTCCAATAGGTAGCCAAAGCCTATCTAGGTTGTGAATACGTTTTTCTTCTTACTAGATCTGGCCAAGTCCCCTACTGGAAAACTCATGAGGAGATTCATCGAATTTCCCTACTTGACCTTCTTAGTAAAAAGCCTTAGACTTGTTTATCATATTTCAATAATAAACCATTTATATTATATTATTTATTCTCATAAATAGATAAACAAGTGGACGTGGCGTTTCTCGTATACATGCACAAGCTGACTGTATAAAGGCATGTACGCTCGAAGCATCTTTTAGTATACAAACCCCAACAGTAATATTATTTTATCATAAAAAATAATTAATAATAGTACTAATCATATTTTTTACTAATAAAATTAAATCATAATATTTTTAATTAATAAAAATAATTAAAATTATAATTTAATATATTATTTTAATTAATAAAAATAATTTTCTTTTCTTAACGGATAACCCAACCCGACCCGCATCCAACCCAACCCAACCCAACCCAAAATTTTCGGATTCTTATTGGGTCGACTCTATAAGGACCCGAATCTTAAATGTGCGTGTTCGTGTCAGGTTAACTTCATTCGGATTCGTGTCAGATTATCGTGTCGGATCAAAAATTGTCAGCCTTGCACTTTAGGATTTGGGGATTTACTAATTTATGTACTCCATATTTGGGCTTTATTTAGGGCTTTAAAGATTTATTTATATATGTAGTACTGTATTTTGAGCTTTAAATATAATTTTATATTTTAAAGTTTAATAATGGTAGTAGATATTGAAATTGATATTTTTTTTTCATTGAATATACTTCAATTGGGATGTTATACTCTATTATCATGTCTTAAATTATAGATTTCTAATTGCAACTTTTTAATTGATTAGATTTTGTATGATATGTATTTTGAAAATTAAATTCTTTTTAATTAAATAACTAAATTTATATATTAATTTATTTAATAATTTTTAAATTTTTAAGAATTATATTTAAAAATAAATTTATGTGTTGTTAATATTTAAGATACATAATTTGTAAATATATATGCATTTAAATTTAGTCTACATAGTTAGAATTGAGTTAATTTTAATATATTCTAATTCTAATATGAATAATATACGTATTTAGTCTTTGGCCATTTATTATAAGTATGCTAAGTCATCAAAACTTAATAGTGTTGAATACTAATTTGATGATTATTATATTAAATTTGTTGCAATTTTATAAATATAGACGCTATTTGTCATAGGATAGATTAAAAGAGAGGGAGAGACCCAAACAAAAATAAAAGCAGTGTTTACAAACCCAAAATATAACAGATTCTAGTTAGGGTTTGACACTTTTCGTATTAGTCAATCCACAAATGCAGATTCTTATCTGTTGTACAAATATATTTTTGTCGTAGTTTATAATATTACAAATAATTATTTTAGTTAGTTCTTATTTGTAAATATATTTTTATACTTATTTATTCTATATTTTTTATTTTAAGTTAATATTTTTGAACTCATTTGGGCTCTATTTTTAAGAATTGTTAACTATATTGAGATAATTGTAAACTATATCGGGATCGTCCTGTTTTAGGGATCTATTTTTAAGAATTATTGGGCCATGTATGTTAACTATATTGGGCTATTTTATCTTTTGTCATGTTATTTTGATAGTTATATTTAAGAATGTTTGTTCCTCTTTTTATTTTTAAAACAATTAAAAATTTTAAAATTTTTAAAATTTATAAATTACTGGATTGTTGTTGTTTTTGTAAGGTTTTTTTGTTTCCAGTTGTGAATAACTATGTTTTGTTAATCAAGTGAAATCATGAACTCTTTTATCGTTCAAATTATTTGCTTTTTTTTCCTCTTTTGGATTCTGTTTTATATTTTTCTTTATTTATAATATATCTTATTATATTTCATCCACTCATCTCCTATTTTATTATTTCTTTTATTTAATATTGCTACACTCATACTATTTATTCAAATTGTATAAAATTGTATGCCAAATATGAGATGGTTCATTTACAATATTTTGAGGGAAGTACATTTTTTTTTCTTAATAATGATATGAATATTTTTTATACATATTTAATTATCATATTTTTTTTTATCATAAACACCAATATTATTTTATTTTTTTAATTTATTCCTTCTTATTTTAGATCATTATTCAAAAATTGTTTGGCCCATACATAACATAAGTGTTAACACTAGTAATAATAATGCAACACATAACCAAAAACAGTGAACGGAGAGTAAATAATATAGGCGCACGTCTACACAGAGTAGATCCCGGGTTACATAATAGAAAATGTAAGTGAATTGCCACCAGACCACCAAAGATTTACGTCTGTATTCACTAAAAGTAGTATTAATACATGCAATTTTGGGCACTCGTATACTTGAATCCGTCGAGGGAGTAGTGATAAAATGCAAATTTATATATTGTACAAACTCAAAACTCCTCAACGCAGTTTCAATACAGTATCAACACAATATCAACACAGCATTAATCATTGACTACCATTGAAATTTTGTTGACATTTTCTTATTGATGCTTTTTTGTGATCTTTTGACATTTTTTAATGGTCCAGATCATAATTTTGAGTTTGTACAATATTTAGAGTTTTAATTTGATAACATTTCTATTAGTAGATATATCAAAAGAGAAAAATTTTTGTTTGCAAAAAAAAACTTTCAATTCTTTAATAATATTTTTTTAAATCTTTTTAAATATTATTTTGCTAGTATAAGATTTCAAAATGAAAATGTTATATAATTAAAAAACTCTTATCATTGTATGATATTATGTGGACATAAAATGTTATAAAATGCTATAAAATGTTATTAATAATATAATAGGGGTCAGATGATGGGAGATTATTTGACTGTATACATACTCCAAATACAATCTAGTACTGATATAGCTCGTGCTACACAAATTTATAAGATCACGAAAAGTTGAAATTATATGATCACTATAATTTCAGTATTTCACTGAAATATTTTAATATTAATTTTATAATTATTTAAGTATTGCGTTAAATAATATTCATAATAGGGATGGTCCAATGGTAGCACCTCGTAGCACCCAACATGTGGCATATGCATATCCTTTAACTTTATGGCTACCAGATAAATTGATGTAGTGAATAGTATATAATAAACCCCTATAATTTTTTTAACTCATATCGTAAACTTGTTTTTTTATTAATATTTTGTTATATTCTAGTGCATCAAATAATAACATAACAGAGGTAACTCGATCATGGAAGGTCGTCGCACTTGGCTCCCACCTATGCTCGTGACTCATTCTTCAGTGTATTAATATTAATTATGTGTTAGAGAATGTGATAAGCCAAGAGTTGGTAAGAGAGAGACTGCAGCTTGAGTTAAAGTTCCGGCTTGACATAAAGTTAGCATACATTAGATTAAATTATCTTTCAGTTACAGAATCTATAAGGATGATAAAGCCTTTCTAGATGCTCCTATTTGTAGTATATATATTGTAATCTCATCACTTCTATGAGGCATCGAAATACACTTTTCTCATTACTACAATTCAGCAATCCTTTCTTTTTCACCAGAGTTTCATACTTTTCTTTCAGGTATCGGAGATGATCTTGACCCGTCTCTTTCACCTATATTATCTTTCTTTCATCTCTTTTAGAATGGGGACCCAAAAAGAGTCAAACCATAGCTCCTTCGGCAATTTTCTATCACAAATACCACCCCTTTCATTAAACGGCGAAGGAAATTTCTTGATGTGGGAAAACAGAATTGATGTGGGGTATGGTCTTTAGTCATACCATTGGAGAAGAACCAAACCACCTAAGATCGTGATCGATGGGGACAAATCGATGTAAACCCGAAATATAAAACCCGGACGCCAAAAACCCAAAGGCCCCTTGCGTGGATCTCTTGCTTTTGGAAGTGCCTTGTTTTTTGGTTGGACTAAAATCCAAAAAAGGATATCGGGAAACCCAAACCTTTTTAAAGGTCGAAAGCAAAAATGATGCAATATAAGATACAAATCGGACCTGGGGAAGGATTCCTATCAATGAAAATATTTTTTTAAAAAAATGAAAACATGTTGTTAATCGATTTGGGAACCCAGGGGGTGCGGGGATTCGGATGGGTCAATTCTACAAAATTTTGGGAAAGGTGGGGGCCCGGACTCAACCCCATTGGTGAAAATTCTCCCGGGAATGGCCGTGGTTTCCCAAAAGTGTCCCTCTTGCTATTTTTAAACCCGAAAAAAGAAAGCTAACTTGACAAAAGGAAAGTTGGAGGATAAAGCCCCTTTTAAATGGTTCATGCCCCTTTAGTTTGAGAAATGATTTTCTCCTCAAAAAATAGAAGGGTTTTCGGTTCATGAGGAAGCTCAAGACCCCCCGGGAAAGGGGGAAAAGGCAGGGAAGCATTAGGCGATTCGATTGTGGGGCCCGGGGGGAATGTTGCTAAAAAATGGGGCCCCCGGGTTTTGGAAAAGCTTTCTCCTCAAATAAAAATCCCCCTTATTTTAAAAAAGACAAGAATAAAACAAACTCATAAATAAACGCTCCCTTGCCAGGGGCCCCAAATCTTTCCCCCTCTTTTTGGGTTTGGCTCCCAAATCGAGTATAGCTATAAAGGGGGTTTGCTTGACCTCATGGTACCCGACTGGGGGAAAACGAATCACTTTTAAATGACACGAATAACCAATATTAGTTTAGTCCCGGGAAAGGTAAAACCCCAAACTTGGTGATGGATTTGGTGTTAATATTGCTCACATTGGTAAGGTGTCAATAAAGTCAATTCTTTTTTTCCAGAAAGAAACTCTTTCTCAAAAATTCTTCATTTTCCCTGAAATTACAAAAAATCTTTTAGTGTCCCCCGGATTTGCCTCGATAATGGTGTTTTTTTTTTGAATTTCCCCCACTTTTTGTCTTGGGAAAATCAGGGAACCCCCCAAATTTTTAAAAGGGCACTTTTGCCCCAAACCTCACCATTTTCTTGGGAAACCCCTCGGGGAAAAATAAAAACCCAAACTCCCCCGGTTTCCTCTTTCAATAAAGTAAATCACCCTTTAAAATGAACTAAACCCAAGGGGTTTTCCAACCCTTTTTACCAGGGTTTCCCCTCATAAAGTTTTAGATTCCACTTTTTTCCTTGTGGCATAAAAGCTTTTACCCTAATATTTTAAAAAAATATTTAAATGGTTTGTAATACCCCCTTCCCGATCAATGGAACCCAATTCTCTTTGTTATATGTTGTTTTCTAAACCCCGAAGATTACCTTATAGTCTCTAAACTTGTTTTTAATTAATTCATAGTGATCTTTGGGGGGCCCTTCCCCCTTTCTCAAGAAATGGATATTCTTTTTTATGTTTCCTTCATTGATGTTCAACGGATATTGTTGGATATATGTTGAAACATAAAGGGGATTAACATCTTCTTAAAGGAGGGTTTTAAATCCTTTGGGGTTTAAAATCAATTCTCTTGCAAAAAAAAATTTTAGACGGTTTGGGGGGGAGAATATCAAATTTTGTGGTTTGAAAAAAGTGTGGGAAATTTAAAACCCGGGAAAATCATGTCCCTCCCCCAAAAAAATGGTTTTTTGGGAAGGGCATGGGGGCCCTCATTGGAAAAAGGGTTTATCTCTTTTTTAATCCGGGTTTTCCCAAAGTTTTCGGGGTTTGCACCCACTTGTTTTTCATCAATATTCTACCTTCTAAAACCATCAAAAACCTTTTCCCCTGAAAAGCTTTTGGGTCCAAAACTTGATATACCTCTTTCAAAACTTTTGGTTGCCTTTGTTATCCTCACACTCGGCCCTATAACAAAAATAAGCTAGGGGTACAATCCTTTTCGGCAACTTTTTTTGGGGATAGTTCATCTTTAAAAATTTTTAAAGGTTTTCTTCCTCGAACAAGGTTATTGTTACCCCGGGGACTAGTTTTTTATGAAAACTTTTTTTCTTTCAAAGCTAAACACTCTCCCAATCCTTCTAACACCCCGATTTGGCATCACCACCTTTTAAATTTTTTTACTCCCATTTTTTTCCTCCTCGGCCCCTCTTCAAATTCTCCCCCCGGGCCCCTTTTCCATACCCCAAATCCGTTCCCCCTCCTTCAACCTTAAATGAACATTCTTTTTCAAAATGAAAACGTGATGCACATTTTTTTAACACTAAAAATACCTAAGTATACATGGTAGATCTAGTATAGCTAAAAAATTGTCGGATATGAAACAGGGAATATAGTTCCCAAACCATTTTTATGTACCCAGCGTCAAAACTTTTTTCTAGAGAAACAAGATAAGTTTTGGGTTTTTAAAATAAAAACAATTAAAAGCAATCAAACAACTAAATGCAATTAAATCACAAAGTCAATATGAGAGATAAGAGAACTTCTGGGTGTCGTTCCGGTTAGGTTTACAAATTCAATACTCCCTTACCAAGTTTATACTTTAAAAGGGGCGATCATAACTTATGCTCATGCGTAAAAAACGTTGATTACAACATTAGGGTTGTCAATCCCAACAGAACCCCAAAAAGCTCCTAAGCCCCTTAAAATCCTTTATTAACGTTGGTTTTAAGGGAAGCTATGTATTTCTTTTTAAGTGAATTTTTCCTAGAACTTCTGCCCAGATTATGAAGCAAGTTATATTAAATCATACAGTTTTTGTCACTCAATCATGGGCATCAAAACTACTTAGGGAAGAAAAAAAGTAAAAAAAAAAGGATATTAAATAAAAAAAAGAATTGTATAAACTGAAAAAAGTTACTAACACGTCAAAGAATCCTATGAATTTAGTTAGACATAATTGAATAAGCTAAAAACATAGATTGCGTGAAAACAATTGGAACAAAAAACTAAAGCAAAAAAAACCCCTTTAGGTTGAATCCTTGTCTTTTTAACTTTATTAACCTTGCCCCGCCCACATGAAGAACTCTAAATTTATTTTTATGGAAAAATTTGGGAAAAGATGATGAAGGATTAGGGTTGGGGGAATATGAAAGCTCCCCTTTTGGTGGCTATGAAGGGTTATTCTTCTATGAATGAGGTTATGAGGTATATATAGGCTTTAGAAAGGTTTAAATTTGGTAATAAGTGTCCTCCAAAAATTAGGGAAAAATGTAATTTTGTTCCCCAAAAGTAGAAAAGGAAAAAACTTGGCTTTACAAGGTAATATCTTCTTTCCTTCTTCAAAATTTAAAAGAAAGCTTTTAAGAAATCGTGTCGGGGCTCGATCGGACTTGGATGGGCAAAAGAGTTTCCCGGCTTTCGGCTCGTTTTGTGGGGCCCCCCGCACCTTCCGCGGTCGCCCGCGATCCCAAAAACCCGACTCCGGGCGGTCGCCCCGCAATTCCGCGGTGGCGGGGTTCGCTTTGTCCCGGTCGCCGAAATTCGGGGGTCCCCGGGCCACCCACCGCGTTTTTAAATCCTTTTTGGTCAAATATGCCCTTTCTCACAAAACATTCAAAAACAAAAAAGATAAAATATGCAAATAATGGACATGTAATGCAAATTTAAAAAATGGGCCAAATAATGGCCTTAAAACCGTTAAAAACCGGCGTATCAACTCCCCCCAAAATTACATTTTTGTTTGTCCTCAAACAAAACAATAAAGACACAAAATAGCGCCGGAAAGCATAAGGCTAGCGTCATAATTGCCTCAAAAGATGGAAGAAAGTTTAAACATGTATTAACGATCAAAACAAACAAAACATTAGTGCACTTTCTTTAACTCGTGGAACATTTAATTCAAGCCCTCCGTGGCAAACTTCCAAAGATAAAGTGTTCTCTCCTCTCAAAGTGTATAAAGGTAATGTGTATATAAGCACTCAAATCATGCATCATGCAAAGTTTACCATAGGCTTGCTCAAATAATCCCCCACTAAATGTGATTAAGCCAAAAGTCGAAGGGGCTTTATCTTTTGGGTTTTAATGTAGGCTCTTTGGTAGGTGAGGAATATTTGGCTAAAAAAATGACTAAAAAAAAATATCCCCGTAGGTAAAGATAACTCCACTTTTTTAAACGGCCTTTTAACAATTTTATCTCCTACTCCCTTTTCCCAAACCTTTGATTTTATTTTTTTTTTCACAACCTTTCACCTTTTTTTTTTTTTTCTTTCTTTCTTAAAATCCTTTCTTTTCTTTTCTAAAATCAAGCACATATTTGGAATTTTTACCATTTCCAACTTTTCTTTTTTTTTACATTAACACCTCTTTTATCTTTCCCCCTTATCTCTCCCAAATTTCCCTTTAAAAAAAAGATAGCAAAAAATAACAACAAAGGGAAATTTTCCCATTATTTTTCTTCCCAAAAAATAGGCTTAAAGGCTAAAATTGGCTCCAAAGGGGAAAAAATTTTAAAAATTTTTATAAGTTAAAATTTTGGACAAAATGGCTGAAAAGATGGCCCAAAACCTCCCAAATAACTTAAATACTATGTAAACTTAGGCAAGACTAGGGGAAAATTCTAAAACATATACGAATCGGGGAAATCACCAAAAAATGAAATAGGCCCAAAACTCACAAGGTATTGATGCCCCTTTTTTTTTTTACTATAAATATGAAGAAATAGGTATAGTATAGCAAAAAAGGGTTTGTACGGGTTGAACCCGGGGAAGATTACACAAATGTTTTCTTCTCTAAAAACTCAATTTAAAAAGGGGGAAACAAGAATTATTGGAAACTTTTTTAAAAACATTTAAAAATTTAAAAAAAGGTAAACAACTAAAAAAAACAAATCAGGGGAAAAAGTATAGAGATAAGGAGAATTCCGGGGGTTGCTTTCGCTTTATGGTTATACAAATTCCAAACTACAATACCTAACGATTAATACTTTGAAAGGCGGGCACCTAGCTTATGCTATGCGATAAAAAGTTGATTACTAACATTAGGGTTTCAATCCCCACTAACTCCAAAAAAACTCCCCAAAACCCTTG
>NC_062967.1:14131834-14365052 GCF_023119035.1 Salvia hispanica | reverse complement strand
TACATGGTAATCTAGTATAGCTAAAGGTCAGCCCGGATATCAACACGGGGAATATGTGAACAATATGAAAAAGAAATACTATCTAAGAAACAAGAGAAGTTTTGGGTTTTGAAAGTAAAAAAAATTTAAAAAGCAATCAAACAACTAAATGCAATTAAATCACAAAGATGCAATATGAGAGATAAGAGAATTTCATGGGTATGCTTTCACAGTTATGGTTATACAAATTCCAACTACAATACCCTAGCACAGTTTATACTTTGAAAGGACGAGTCACCTAGCTTATGCTCTGCGATACAAACGTTGATTACAACATTAGGATTGCCTATCCTAACACGTAACTCCAAAAAGCTCCTAAGACCCTTGAAAAGTCCTCACTCTCAATTAACAGTGCCGTTTTAAGGGAAGCTAACGTAGTGTCTACTAAGTGAATCTAACTCGCTAGAACTCTGTCACGCTTATGAAGCAAGTTATATTAAATCATACACGATGTGTCAAACAATCATGCAGCATCAAAACTACTTAGGAAGAAACAAAGTAAAAACAAAACGGATATTAAATAGAAAAAAGAATTGTATAAACCAATAAAAGTTACTAACACATCCAAAGAATCCTATGAATTTAGTTAGACATAATTGAATAAGCTAAAAACATAGATTGCAGTGAAAACAATTGGAACATAAAACTAAAGCAAATAAAACCCTTAGGTTGAATCCTTGTCGTTCTTGATGTTCTTACTTCTTTCTCCAACCCCTTGCACAATGAAGAACTCTCAAATTTATGCTATGGAAGTAATTGGCAAAAAGATGATGAAGGATTAGGGTTGGAGGAGGAGCTATGAAAGCTCCCCTTTTTGGTGGCTATGAAGGGTTATTCTTCTATGAATGGGGTTATGAGGTATATATAGGCTTTAGAAGGATTTAAATTTGGTAATAAGTGTCCTCCAAGCATTAGGAAATATGTAATTTTCGTTCCCCATAGTAGAAGGAAAAGACTTGGCTTTACAAGGTAATATCTTCTTTCCTTCTTCAAATTCCCATAGACTGCAGTTGGCAACTTTGCGCGACTTTGGTAGAACGACCATAACTCTCTCCAAAGAACTCCGATTGAGTTAATTCTTGAACCATCTTGATTCTCTTTTCAAGACGAAGAGAATTCTGTGTCGAGCGCTCCGATCGGACTTCAGGATCGCTGGCAAATTGAGTTTAAACACAGCTTTCGCGCGCTGCGTTTCCGTGGCGGGCCGCCGCACCTTGGCCAGCGGTCGCCGCGCGCAGTCCAGTCGAAGCAAAGTGGTATTTTTAACCCCAAAAACTTTACTCTCCCATCCCCCGATCTCAACCCAAAAATCCCTCTCAAACTATTTTTCCAATGTGAAAAGGTTTTTATGCTTGGGGTTTCCCTTGCCCCCCCAAGGAACAAAAATGGATTCTCACCCCTACCCCGGAAAAAATCTTGGTTGCACATGGATATTCATGATTAAAAAACACATTGATGGTGTCATTCTAGATATAAAGCCAGGTTAGTTGCCAAACTTCCCAAAAAACGGTTGATTTTAATGAGATTTTTTACCCTTCGTCAAACCCAACACTATCGGGGCGATTTTTAGTCTTCTTTCTCTTTGGTTTTGGTCACCTTGATGTCAATTCTTTCTTGAATGGTATTTTGAAAAAAGATATCTTTTAAAAAGGGGCCTGGGGTTTTTAAACGGGTGGACCTCATCTTGTGTGCAAGTTGAACAAACTATTTTGGCTTAAAACAGGCCTCTAAAATGTTTCTACTGTTTTTTCTTTTTCCTTGGCCTTTTCTCTCATAAAGGCTGATCCATCATATTCTTTAGGCATAAAATTGAGGTTATCTACATTCAATTTATGTGGATGATATCTTCATTAAAGGAAATATCATGTCCCATTTCTAAAGTAATATCTCAAAATCCACCACCCCTTAAAATAATATCATACCACCATTTCTAAATCATTTGTACACGGGGAGAAAATAATAAGCTCCACGTGGAAAAAAAAAATCGGAAAAAAGGCGGGCGGAATGGTGGTCTTTATACGGCAAATTTTTCTTGAACAACAATATCGACACCTATACGGCAATCTAGTTTTGTAGTGTTTTAATATTCTGAGCGTTTTAATATTTTTGTAAAAAGGGGTTCAGGTGTCTTTTTAAGAGGGATTGTCATTTTAACACAAACATATATATATATATATGGGGGTGCTTATAATGATCCCCCATTTTGTGAAAACCCCATAACTAAATCCCCACCACACTTTTTTAAAATATGTGGTCTAGATTTAATCAAACAAAACTATCATTTTATCAAATAAAACTATCAGGATATTTAAGGGAAAAATTGTCATTTCGTTTTAAAATTTGGGGGGAAAGGAAACGCCCAAAAAACGTTCATTCGATTTCTCAAAAACCCAAAACCTCAATTTCTCTCACCCCCTCTAAATCGCGTTTCAAAGCCTTGAATGAAGGAAAAATCATCCGTTTTGGAAAATGTGAAGGGGAAACGATCAAGCATCATCGAAGAAAGGTTGGATGAAGTTTTTTTTTTTCACTTTTGATTTTGCTCGATTTATCATTTTTTTGGAGTTTTTCCCGATTTTTAGTTTTGTAGTTTTTTAGTGTAGATATTTCTTATATTTATACAATATCATTCATGCATAAAAATTTTGAAACAATCTATATATTTAGATTTTTTCTTTGTGTGTTTTTTGGTGTGTTTTTTTTGTGTTTGTGTGTGTGTGTGTTGCTATGTGTTTGGATGATTGTTTAAATGTAGAAATTGTGCTTTTGCTTGATAAAATGATACTTTGGGTGCATAAAATGTAGTTTAAAAATGATAAAAGATCTTTGTGAATAGTGTTTTGTTCCTTAAGTGACAATTACCCTCTCGCTTTTTTGAACTCATTGAAATTTAGAAAATGATAGTTTGGAAAATAAAAGGGTTTCCCTTGATAAAATGATAGTTTTCGAAAATAAAATGATAGTTTTTTTTGATAGTTTCATGGTATTCAATAAATATTTTTTTTAATTTTTAATTTTAATTTTTTATTAATTTTTTTAAAAAAAATTTAAATTATTTTTTATTTTTTTAAATTTTTTTTAATTTTTTTTTCGTTTTTTTAATTTTTATTTTTTTAAAATTTTTATTTTTCAACTACATATACAATTCATGTCAACTATACACATATAATGTCACCTATGTGTACAATCTATGTCAATCAAACACACAATTCATGTCAACTACACACATATAATGTCAACTATGTGTACAATTCATGTCAACTACATATACAATTCATGTTAACTACACAATATAATGTCAACTACATGTACAATTCATGTCAAATAGTATTTATTGAATAAAGTTGTTGACATTTGATGTGTAGTTGACATGAATTGTACATATAGTTGAAAAAAAAAATTAAAAAAAATAATAATAAAAAAAATGAATTTTTTTTTAAAAAAAAATTTAAAAAAATTAATTAATAAAAAAAATTAATAAAATTACAATTATGCCCCTCTGTTGACATAAACTATATGCTGTTGACATTTCACAAATATTCTGGATGAGTGACTCATATTGCATCTCATATCTCAATTTAGCTAAATAATCTCAACCTAACAAGACCATATATATATATATATATATATATATGTATTCATGATTAAAACCATAATGTATATTAAAACATCAAACCATGTAAAATAATGTACATTATACACACTAATAATGTACATTTTATTCATGTATAATGTACTGTCAGCATAATGTACAGAATTCATATAATGTAAATGTACATTATTAGTGTGTACAATATTTAGAACAGTACATTATACATGAATAAAATGTACATTATTAGTGTGTATAATGTACATTATTTACATGGTTTGATGTTTTAATATACATTATGGTTTTCATCTGAATACACCCCTATATATATATACATATATATATTAATAAATAAACAAATTTAAAGGACGTGAGTTGACGATAAACTCAAGTCCGAAATATTTGGCACCGGGCTTTGTGTACTTTAGCACTAGGCCAGCATACTGTAAACTAACCTTTTAATTTGTCGATGATTGTAAGTATGTTTATTTACATGTTTTTGTCAAAGCTTGAAAATTTTTAGAAATTTAAAATTGATTCACATATCCTAGAAGTCTTGGATAATTACTTTTCTAAAATTTGTATTGTCCTCCTTATGACACGTTTTCCTTTTTAGTTTGTCCCAACTAAAATGATACATTTCTTTTTTTGGAAACTTTCTCTCTCCAATTAATACATCCAACCACTTTTCTGACTCCTATTAAAATATTCATCTTTCTCTCTCTCTATTTTAATACTTTCACCCACCTTTTCTCTCTCCAATTAAACACATTAACTAATAACTCCTAAAATCCCGTGCCGTCTAAGGAATGTGTCATCTTAACCGGGACGGAGGGAGTATCATATATTATAAACCTATAAGTTTGACTAACATCATATCTTAAAGTGAATCAACATAAGTAGACTGGTTATTCTAACTATAATATAATTATCATAACTTTCTAAATTACGTATTGTTATCAACATAAGTAGACTGGTTATTCTAACTATAATATAATTATCATAACTTTCTAAATTACGTATTGTTATTTATTCATACTAGTTATTTAATAATTGTCTCGTATAAATCTAGCACATCGAATGTCCTTAAGACATTTTTTTTCTTATTTTTTAAGATGGGTAAATGAATTAGAAATTTAAAAGTTGCACCGCAAAATTAAGGTGAAAAACAAAAAGTTACTATTGATGAGGGGTAGCATCGTAAAATATTTTTATGGAAATTTTATTCTTATTAATTATTGATGAGGGATAATTCATAATTTACTATTAACGCCAATTTTGTGATAGTTACGCTCTGCATGTATGAGTTAAGTGTGACTAAATCACATTTTATGGTATTCTTTTTCTATTTAAAAGTAATTATTTTGAGCAAGTTTATTTTTCCTACCATTTCATATATTATTAGAATGTTTTAGCTATCGTACTTTAGCTCGCCACAGTAGTATTGAGCATTTGTTGTTTCATAAAAAAAATGGATTTCTATCACAACTGTAAATTTGTGCTATATTAAATGTTCATAATCTTTTTGACTTTAACAATAAAGGGAAGATTATGTTAAAAAGACATTGCTACTTTAATATTATATTCCTATTTAAATTTGACACACATCAAAACAAGAATCCTGATAGCATAAAATAATGCAATGATTTAAGTCTCTGATTGTGTTATTAATAGCCTTCTATCAAGGGACTGTATCAATCCTTAATTTATCTCTTTCCTTGTTTAGTTTAGAAATCCTTGTATATATTGTGAAGTGTGTGATGAATATTCTTAATGCAAATACAATATTTACATTCACATGGTATCAGCCTAAGATACTGAAACCCAAATCTCTTCTCGCTCTACCTTCTCTGCTGCTCTTCCTCAGTTCATAGGCCTTAAGCCATGGCTTCTTCTTCAAACCTCTCTTCTGATACATTGCCATATGGTACTTTAATCCATATGCTCACTATTAAATTATCATCAACAAACTACTTATTGTGGAGAAGCCAAATCTACCCACTTCTCATTGGTCAAGGGCTTATTAGCCTAATTGATGGATCACGTCCAACACCACCGACTGACGTGGTCGCTGACGGAAACTCAACACCAAATCCAACATACCAATCTTGGCGTGTTGAGGATCAGAGACTTGTCAGTCTCATATTCTCTTCCTTGTCCGAGGAAGCAATGTCCGTGGTGATCGGCTGCACCACCGCTTGCGTTGTTTGGCTCACACTAGAGCACACTTTTAGTCATCAATCTAAGGCTCGAGAACTCCGTCTAAAAGGACAACTTCAGTCCATCAAGAAAGGAGGTCGCTCGGTCTCTGAATTTGGACGAGATTTCAAACTCGTTTGCGATCAATTATCTGCAATTGGGCGATCCGTTGATGAAACAGAAAAAATCCATCTATTTATGAAAGGTGTCACGACCGCATTTTGCTAAGGATAGCGAAAGCGGGTAAACCGCGACTAATAAGAGGGATTAAAGAAGCGAGGAAAAGAAAAGAGCTAGAACTTGAGAATTTCACAAGGCCAAGTCAAATGATAACATAGAAGCCAAGTATTTCATTACACGGTCTTGAAAACAGAATAGACATCTCCTCAAATAAATCAGAGTTGATGGTGAGGTTCTATAATTCTAAAAGCACAGCGGAATAAGTCCTTGCTAAACGACTTCGTGTATGAAGACACGAATCGTTGGGAGATCAACTTGATAACATCGACTCCGATCATCACTCCATCCTCTTGACGTTCAACCTGCACATTTATAAATACATGCAGGGCTGAGTACAGGAGTACTCAGTGGACACGTGCCGAAAACAAAACATACATTATATAGTTGTCAAGCCATCATAGTAACACACGTGGGTTTTCTTAAAAGGCCCGAGCTTACTAAGTTCTTTTGTGAGCTAAAAGTTCGACTACAGACTAGGTTCTTTCATCATTCATTCATAAATCCATTTCCATTCATAAATCCATTCCATGCATTCATCAATCCATTCCATTCGTGAATCCATTCCATCCGTGAATCCATTCCATCCATAAATCCATTCCATTCGTGAATCCATTCCATCCATAAATCCATTCCATTCCATGACATTCAATTCCATGACATTCAATCTCATTCATCAAAACAAAACATTTATGGCATGACAACAATTTTGAAAAAGAATCATAGCTCAATTTTGAGAAAAGATGATTTTTCATAATTTCGCAAGTATTTGATTTATATCCGCACTAGTGTGCTGGATATTAAAAGAAAGCCCACCTGGTATGCTTATTCCTTAATTCAATTATTTGCGTTGGCCTCACTTGCCCTTGAGCAGTTTATCCTTTGAAAATAAATAGCGTAACACGCTAATTAGTACTTGAACTATTTCTCTTTAGAAAGAATGCATGCACCCTATGGCATAACACCTATATCCTTAGTCTGGTCTCATAGGATCTCTAATCCTTTCTCGGGCTTCACTAAGTTGTAGGATTTATTCATTCACTTCACTAAGTTCGGAGAAATTCCATTATCTTTAAAATAATTACTTGAGCATTTAATATGGATTCTTGGAAAATCCCTCCTTAAATCTTTTCTTTGAATTTTCTTAAGGCCGCCCATGGCGTCGCGGGGCGACGCCGGTCGGCTTTCGCGTCCCTAACTACATCTTTTCCCATCTTTGGAACTTAGTAATTCATCCGTGAATTAATCCATTAACCTTCGAGCTCTAAGCTCACTTTCATAATTAATTCTAGCCCAAAGTAAATTAATTGGTCCAACTAGAATAATTCAGTAGTCACCAAAATAAATTACGTGCAGCCCCTGGCCCAATCCTTAAATCTAATCCCTTAATTAAATGGAACAAGCCCAATCCCTTCATTCCTCTATCGGACTCCTCTTTTTCTTTTTAATCCAACCATGGCCCATCCTAATAAAATAATATGCTTGGCCCAATTCTTAAATCAAAGCCCAAAATATGGGCTCCCTTCCACCATCTCGGTCAAACCCCTCTCTTTTCTTAACACTTTACTTTTAATTTCAACAACAAAATCCCCAAATTAGAAAATCGGGACAGCAGCTCTTCTCCTCCTCTTTCTCGGCAGAAATCGTCACTCCTGACGGTCTCACGCCGTCCGCCGGAGATTCCACGCACGGAGTAACCTTTCTTTTTAAAGGATCGGGTTTCCCCTCAACTCATTTTTACTCTCTTTTGTCTTCGGCGAGATCATCGCGGAGTTTTCGCATTCTCAGACGGAGTCGCCGTGGTGGAAGGAGGCGTCGCCTCACCTCCGCGCTCCAGCAACTCACCGCCTCGCCAGCTGCTGCTCCGCCGTCTCCGTCCTCACGCTGCTGCTCCTGCAGCGCCGCCTTCTCTGCCGCGGCCTCACGTCGGCGTTTGCTCGATGCCGGGCAGTCCGTCGCCTAAGCTAAGCCCCTTTCCCCCTTTACTCAATTTCTTCGAGTTATGGCAGATTGGTGACTGTTGGTATTACATATGATCTTGTTGGAGTATTTAAAATTCCATGATCTAAATTTTGGAGAGTCTCTACTTTGAAGCTTAAACATTGTTATGCTTGAACAACTATTTGTGGGCATATTCTACTTGTCACTTTTTTCTTGGCAGTGGCTATGCTAACTGATTGTTGGCCTATTTCTATGTTCTCTATGTTCTTGCTATCATGATGCAATGCTCTGGTTGTGGTGTTACCTAAGTTTGATGAATCCTCTTGGATGGGACTGATGTCCTGCTTCAGAATCTCCTCCTTGCTCCTCCTCCCTTCCTTGCTGTATTCTTTGACTTTATGTGAGTTTGGGGTGTCGATTTTGTGAGGAGGAGAAGGGAGATGAGGCTGCTTATATAGTGCTCTATCCCTGGCGGTTTGTGCTTGAGACTTGGAGGCAAAGACTCCTATTTTGGGGCTGCCAGCTCTACCTCTTTTGAGCTTGTAAGTACGTTTCCATGCCTATTCTTGTGCATATCTTGGAGGCTAGTATCTTGGCTGTTTCTCCAGCCTTGGATAATGGAAGAAGAGAATTTGCCTACTCTATTGTGGGCTTAGGCGATGACTTCTCATGGAAGATTCTATCATCTCAGATTCTAGTGGAGAGATATGAGGACATCTTGATTCTTGTCCTTTTTCTTAGACTTGGCTGATTGTTTGATGGGGACATAGCATACTTGGCATCTTTACTATTTTGATGAAGGTCCAAGACTTTACCTTTTTGGCTGAGGAAAACACTAACCCCTTTTGGTGCTTGACTTGCAGGAATAGGTCGCCACATTTGGAGCATGGTGAGGGTGGAATCGAGAAGGATGGGGAGAGAAGAGAAGATCCTGAATTGCAGCTCCTTTGATCAAAGCAACTTAGTTTTTATCTTGAGTTTAGCTACTACAATTTCCGTAGAGTAGACCATTATTTTTTCCACTTTGAGAAGGGTCTCCCATGTGCTTGAATCCAATTTGTTGTACTTTAGTATACACATGTGCATTTCCTCACTTTTCTAATAAAAGTATTTTCTCAATTCTTATCCTTGAATTAATATTTCCTTGCACTTTATCTTTCCCAACATAAAATACTTAGATTATCCAAAAGTCGAAAATACATCGAGGGAAGTACGATTACACCACTTCTAAACAACATTAGATAAGCTAATAAATCCGATTTATCTCGAAAGAAAGGAACGAAATTCCGGGGCGTTACAAAAGGACTTAGCTCCGACTTCTCTAGCTTCTCAGCAACTCAAATGGCTATGTCCCCATTACCATCCTTTTCTGATCTTCTCAACAATGCTGAAGCTTGGGACATGTTTCAACAAACACTTGAACCAAACATGTCGTCCCAGTTGCTTTCACCGCACACACATACTCTCGGTCTTCTAATAACCAAATGTCTCGTGGTCGCGGTTCAGGTCCGAAAAAGAGTGGTCGTGGTGGTTTTAGCCAAAAGCGCTAGCCTCACTGTAGACAACCGGCCATTATGCCAACGTTTGTCCCGATCGATGCAATCGTGAGATTGCTACTGCCACACATGTGGCCAACATTGCTGAGGCTTTCTCCGCATCGAGTATTGCCTCTGATCCTCCTATCTCTGACTGGTACTTAGACACGGGTGCATCAGCGCACATGACTCCTACTCTGGCGCAACTCCACTCATCTACGTCATACACAGGTTCAGATTCAGTTGTAGTCGGTAATGGTGCCTTATTACCTATCTCTCATATTGGCACTTGTTATTTGAATAATTCTATTCATCTGTCTGAGGTGTTAGTTGTTCCCGGACTCATTAAAAACTTGCTTTTAGTGAGCAAATTAACTATTGATTTACCTATTGATGTGGTTTTTACTAATAATTGCTTCAAAATTCAGCATCGGGAAAATCAACACATTCTGGCTCAAGGCAGTCGTAGGGATGGTCTGTACGTGTTGGATGATGCTAAGTCAGCTCTGGTTGCAGCTCGTCCGCCTAAAGCATCTTTTGTATGTGGCACTCTCGGCTTGGTCATGTTGCATTTGATGTAATTTTTTTTTTACATAAAATTGGGAGCATATCTGTTAGTGCTTTGTTACCCAAACCAATTATTTGCGACGCTTGTGAGAAAGCTAAAAGTCATCGATTACCTTTTGTTCGTGATGAAAAACGATCGTCTTCTATTTTAGACATTGTGCATTGTGATTTATTGGGCCCTGCACCGATTAACTCTGAATCTGGATTTCGTTATTATGTTATTTTTGTGGAAGATTATTCCAGATTTACATGTCTATATCCATTGAGACAAAATCTGATTTCTATGAAATGCTGCTTTAGTTTTAAGGCTTTTGTTGAAAATCAGTTGTCTAGTCATATTAAAACTTTTCACAGTGATGGGGGCCACAGAGTTTACCAATAAAAAGGTGCAAATGTTATTCCAGGAGTCGGGCATACACCATATATTTTCATCTACATATACGCCTGCACTATATGGACGAGTGGAATGTAAACATAGGCACGTTACTGAAACAGGTCTTACAATGTTATTTCATTCCTTTACTCCTATGAAATTTTGGATGGAAGCCTTTAGTACTGCCGTATATGTTATAAATCGTTTGCCCTCGAAGGTGTTAGATGGAAAATCACCCTTTGAGTTATTATTCTTAACTGTTCCAAACTTTGCACACTTTCATCCGTTTGGCTGTAGGGTTTATCCATGTCTGAGAGACTACACTACAAACAAGTTTGAGCCACGGAGTAGAGCTTGTATTTTTTTGGGTTACAGTAGCTCGCACAAAGGGTTTCGGTGCTACAATCCTTCAACTTTCCACATCTATATATCTCGTCATGCTAAATTTGATGAGTCATCTTTTCCATTCTCTAAGTCCCCTAACAGGTACAACTCTCAATTTATTCCTATCTCGAAATTTACTAAAGCAATGCGATTGGATGGTCAATTGAAATTGCAGCTCCCAAATGTAAATCCTGATTCGGCTCCTCAACCAAGTTCTTGCAATCTATGTGATGAGCCGACTCTACTTTCTAGATTACAGTCACACACCAACCAAGATGAGCTTACTATCAACACTCATGAGCTGCCTGCTATTCCACACGAGACACAGTCACGACCCAACCAAGAAGAGCCCGATATCAACAATCTGTTAGGATTGGTATACTGAAAAGCATATTTCGAGCATGTTGCACGGATAGAATTGCTTGTATACAATAAATTTTACAATCCACTTTTAACCCAAAGCGAGAAGAAGTAATTTTATCGCATTGATGTTTGCTTGTGCATTTATAAGATGTTTCTCAAACATTTAAATGTATAAGAAGCAAATAAGTCTAATTCTTCTACATAGTAGACTGGTCGTGAACGACGTTCACAGAAGGTGACGCAGTCGGTTCTTTGTAGAAGAGAAATAGAATTTCACAACCTAGATAGGCTTTGGCTACCTATCGTGAAAGGTTGCAGTGTCAGTCCGCATATTTCCTTACCTTAGGAAATAAACGACACTGGTGTGGTATAGCACTGAAGGATCTAACAGTTGAGATAAGTCTTTCTTGCTATTTACCGAAAGACGAAGTCTCGGTGATTGTTATTTCTTAATCATTGTTGACATAACATTGAGCATACGATATTGATTATGCACTACTTTGATTTATCAAATGGTGCGGATTTTTCGCAATCCAAGAATCCTGATATCTTGGGTAGTGGTGATCAATGTCTAGAGGTGCTAGTATTGTTATTGCAATGAATCGTGTGTTGGGTGAGTCCAGTTTGATAATATCCTCAAGAGGTGTTCGAAAAAGGTTTTATTATTCAGAAACCCGGCCGGTTGGAATTTATTCCAGAATAATAAATAAAGATTTTGAACTAGACAACTCTTGGAAAAAGATATTAATTAATTAAAGTCAAATAGCAGACTTAAATTAATTAATGGATATTTATATCTTAAACATGGGAAATAATAAATTAAAGAGGCAAAGCCCGAATTACTCGTAATTTGGGATTGGACGGGCAGTCAATATTATTTTACTGTAGTGGCTGATAATAATATTCCTTTGGACTTATATTAAATTGGGGCTCAATTTAATTAGTAAAAGTCCAACAGGTTTGGCCCAAGTCCAACCTCCATGGATCCCTAATCTGGCCCACCATAAATCAATATAAAAGGAGATTAGAAAGGAGACTTAATTGAATTTTAATCATTAATTTTCGTGCTCCCCTCTGGGAGTGGACGAAAAATCGGTTTTTGACAAAACTGATATTCTGTCTTCTTTCTAATCAAGCCCTTTTCGATTCTGACAAGCTTTGCCCACCCAAAGGTCATAATCTGAGTTCGGGATACAGATTAGAAGATTTATGGTTGAGTACGAAGATCATCTCGTGGAGAAGGAGCAAGCAATCGTCGATTCTTTGGAGAATCAGATCGGTAACCCTAATCCGTAGAATATCATGAATTAGGGTTTAATTCCTTAAAGCATGATTTATTTGTGTTCTTGTATGCAATTTGCTTTTTTAACATGTGGTTAATTGATCCCATAATCGGTCAAATAGATCTGGATGCATGATTTATTTGTGTATGCATGTCTTCCGCTGTACAAGGGGCACCAATCCCCAGCACAATCAACATGTTAATGAGTCAGCTCTCGATCCTATCATTGAGCCCGGTCCACCAATTGAGATGAATCCACATGTTCCTCCACCAATTGAGATGAATCTAATTGTCCCTCCACCAAGAGTATCTTCTACTCATCCTATGCAAACTCGAGCACATGCAGGTATCATCAAGCCAAAGTACATACCAAATTACGCATGTACTCATTTATTTCAAGCTCTCATTACGGTGATTACACCTCGTGGAATCAAGTCTGCCTTAAAAAGACCAGATTGGGTTGAAGCTCTAAAGCAGGAACTTTCTGCCATGGCTCTCAAGGACAGTTGGGATCTTATTCCTCGTCCTAAAGATGTAAATGTTGTGGGATCCAAATGGGTTTTTTGAATGAAATTCAAGGCAGATTGCTCTCTAGATCGCTATAAAGCTCGTCTTGTTGCACCCTTCTTTACACAACTTCCGGGTTTTGATTATTGTCATACTTTCAGTACAGTTGTTCGTGCTTCTACAATTCGAGTAGTGTTATCCATTGTTGTTTCCAATAATTGGCCTCTACATCAGTTGGATGTCCAAAATGCATTCTTGAACGGCGTTCTATCCAAGCCAGTATATATGGAACAGCCCCCTGGCTTTATAGATCCTCAATTTCCAAATCATGTATGCCGTCTTAAAAAGGCGATATATGGTCTAAAGCAAGATCCTCTTGCGTGGTATCAACGACTCAGTGATTTTCTTGTAAACGTTGGATTTTTCTGTAGTCGTTCTGATCCCTCACTGTTCATCTATAATCGTGGCTCATCCACTATATATCTCTTGGTTTATGTTGATGATATAATTCTGACAGGAAATTCTTATGATGACTTGAAATCTTTCATCTCTCGGCTTCATCAAGAATTTGCCATCACTGACCTTGGAAAACTTGGTTATTTTTTGGGTCTTGAAGTCACTTATACTTCTTCTGGTATTTTCTTGAATCAGGCTAAATATGCTCGTGATATCCTTCAGCGAGCATCTCTTGAAGAGTCAAAACCTGTCTCTACACCCTTGGTTGCAGGTTGCCAACTTTCAACGGACGGCCAGCCATTTGAGGATCCTACTTTATATCGGTCATTAGTTGGATCGCTGCAGTACCTGACAATTACTCGTCCTGATTTATCTTTTGCAGTAAATCTTGTTAGTCAACATCTTCAACATCCTACCGTTGCTCATTTTCAAGCGGTAAAACGAATTCTTCGCTATGTAAAACACACTCCAGCCTTTGGCTTAAGTTTTACACGTAGCTCTTCGTTTTCTCTTGTTGCATATTCTGATGCCGATTGGGCTCGTTGTGTTGAAACTAGACGATCTACTTATGGCTATTCTATTTTCCTTGGCGGTAATCTAGTATCTTGGAGTGCCAAGAAACAACCCACGATCTCTCGCTCTAGCTGTGAATCCGAGTATCGAGCTCTTGCAAATACAACTTCTGAAATGGTGTGTGTGCTCCAACTTCTTCGTGAGCTTCAAGTCCAGCTGTCTTCTTGCCCGACTCTTTATTCAAATAATGATAGTGCTATCTTTCTCAGTCAGAATCCGAATTCTCATAAATGTGCTAAGCACATTGATATTGACTTCCATTTTGTTAGGGAGCTTGTTTCAATTGGTCAGCTAGAGACTCAATTCGTATCATCAGACTTACAACTTGCAAACATTTTCACAAAAGCTCTCCATCGTCCTTTATTTGAATTTTTCAGAGACAAGCTACGCGTTGGACCTCATCCGACTTCTTGCTTGAGGGGGGATGATAGCATAAAATAATGCAATGATTTAAGTCTCTGATTGTATTATTAATAGCCTTCTATCAAGGGATTGTACCAATCCTTGATTTATCTCTTTCCTTGTTTAGTTTAGAAATCCTTGTATATATTGTGAAGTTGTGATGAATATTCTTAATGCAAATACAATATTTACATTCACAAATCCAACACAATATATTCAGCACAAAATAATTTAAAGAAATTCTCGACGAAAAGAAGAATAAAATGTACTTTAAAATGAAAAGTTGTTATCATAATCAATTTATTAAAAGAACATCGAGATTAACAAGGATAGTCACAATTGCAATAGGTAACATTTTCTGGAACAGATACAAGACAGTCTGATTTATAGGGTGTTAATGGGCTAATATGCGCTTTGCAATAGTCTGCACATTCTCCTCCCGACCCCACTGTACAAGTGAGTTTCGTACTCAGTTGACAAACCCTTGGGACAGCATTTTCTCCTGCGAAGATTTATCACTAGTCATCAAATTTCTAATGCTAACCAGTTGTTATCGACGTATTATCATAGATACAATCCATAATTAAAAGCATCGTCATTAAAAAAATATTAGTGACAGGTTTATCCGTCACCGTACTGACAAAATATGCTATCGCAAAACTTGAATAGAGATATTAATGTCCTTACTTGCTGCTAAGGAGAGAGAGAGATAAAACATCACTAGCAAGAGAGTCGCGATGAACTTAGCCATTAATTATGATATGAAATGATATAACTAAGAAAACAAAATTTTGTGAGATTGCAATGTAATCGAATAACCCTTGCACGACCTATTTATACAAACTACGAGCTAATAAAATTGGGGATAAGGTTTTAATTATATTCATGGCAGTTTATACTTATTACTATTTCCTAACAAAAATAAAACCTCTTCCTTAATTTACTTCAATTTTCTTTTCTTTATTTTGAGGGTTAATTTAATTCAATTTTCTTTTCTTTATTTTGAGGGAGATACTGAAAAACCCTCTCCCTTAATTTACTTCACTTTTCTTTTTCTTTCTTTTTTTGAGGGAGACGCTGCATGATTAACTTACCATTGTATTTAATTTTTTTTCCTTCAAACAGGTACCGTGTACAGCCTACTTATGATTGTTTTATTTATATCAAATATTATATTGCATAATAAAGAAATGAGTGATGATTTAGAGACATAATGCCTCCAAGACATAATACCCTATGTCACTTTGCCATAAACCAAATTATTATATAGACTAATATACCCTTATTTTAAATTATAAAAGAAAAGACAATTCATTTCTTATATCATTTATCTAAATAATCAATCAAATTCATATCAAAAGTCAACTCACCAAATTACACTCTTTTATCAAAATATACTCAATAATCTAAATATACTCAATCAAAACTAACGAGACTAAATTGCATAAATCTCAAATATATTAATTTGTCACTCCATAAATCATAAAAATGACTACATGCATATACATACTTAATTTATTAGTATTATCATCCAACGAAATAGTAATATATAATCATTCGAATTAAATTATTTTATTAGTATTAAATAATTACTAAAATTCTAAATCATAAAAATGACTACACGTATATACACTTAATTTTTAATTGTTATCATCCAACGAAATAGTAATAATTATATCAAATTATTTTCTTAGTGGTATTAAATAATTATTAAAATTCTAAGTCTTAAAAATGACTACATAAACATACATACTTAATTCTTAGTCTTATTATCCAACGGTATAGTAATAGTCATTTGCATCAAATTATATTATTATTATTAAATAATTATTAATATTCTAAGTCTTAAAAATGACAACATGCACATACATACTTAAATTCTTCGTGTTATCGTCCAACGGAATAGTTATAGTCATTCACATCAAATTATTTTATTAGTACTCTATGAAATAATTATTTTTTAAGAAAGTATTAAATAATTATTAAAATTCTAAGTTATAAAAACGACTACTATGTGCATACACTTCATTTTTAATTGTTATCATCTAACGAAATAATAATAGTCATTCGCATCAAATTATATTATTAGTTTTACTATAAAATAACTATTAAAATTCTTAGTCATAAAAATGACTACATGCATATACATACTTAATTTCTTAGTGTTATCGTCCAACGAAATAGTAATAGTCATTCACATCTAATTATTTTATTAGTATTAAATAATTATTAAAATTCCAAGTCATAAAAACGAGTACATATGTATATATACTTAATTTCTAACATCTAACGAAATAGTAATAATTATTCGCATCAAATTATTTTATTTGTAGTATTAAATAATTATTAAAATCTAAGTCATAAAAATGACTAAAAGCACATACATACTTAATCTCTTAGTGTTATCATCCAAAGGAATAGTTATAGTCATTCGCATCAAATTATTTTATTAGTATTAAATAATTATTAAAATTCTTAGTCAAAAAAATGAATACCTGCGTTCATATACTTATTTTCTTGTTATCGTCAAACGAAATAGTATAGTCATTCACATCAATTTTTTTATTTATTAAATAATATTTAAAATTCTAAATTATAAAATACTAGTAGTATACCTATGTTATTGACTCAACTTATTTTAACACAAGTGATACCCGCAAGTGTTCGGGGCTAGTGTAGCAATTAGCAAGCAAGAGTATCGTATCCCACAGAGACAAACTTGTATCAACTTAAGTACCACGAACAAATGTTGACTACTATCTAGAGAATCAGGAAATGTTTGGTTTTGTTCTAACACTACGAAAAGCATAAAATGAACAAGTAAATAAATAAAAGCAAGTAAACACGGAGTGAAAAGATAATATGGAGAAAAATGTAGAACTCAAGGATCCGATGCACAATTCCAAGCTCTTATCCAATCAAATTGTCTTACCTTTTGGTGTCTCTAGAGTTACTAAGTCGACCACAATTATAGATTAAACCCCCTCCCGAGGTGAGAAACCTGTAGATTAGGTGCTAGGATTGAAGTCCCCTTCTAATCCTAAAACCCTTAACTCCCAAAAGCTCGATTAGGTCCAAGACCTCACTCAAAACCTCAACTCTCCCGAGTTTTATTGCATTAAGGTGTGAACTATTCCTATTTCTAGATTAATTATTTCATCTCCCGATTAATTTAATTAATCCTACACAATCAAGTGGTGATCAAGCAATTGAAAGGAATAAACCCAAGAATAATCAAATAACTACAAGAGCAAGGTAAGAACAAGATTAATTGGATAAAAACTATGAAATTAATGCATCTTCACCAAGAATTCTACAAAAGGTGTTTAGCTACTCATGTTCATGAAGAAAACTAAGTTTAACACAAAGAATCCGAACAAAAACATGAAAGATAGATACTAAGAACTCCTGTGGAACGAATCTATGGAGTGAAGTCTTCAATCTTCCGATTTGGAGTCTTCAATCTTCAATTCTCTCTCTAGAAGTGTTCTTGGGGGTGTGTGTGAGTGATGGAAGCGGTAGGTGTCGAATGCCTCTCGTCCAATCCAACCCTAGCCTTTTCTCCTGATTTTTTTCGTCAAAAATCGCGTTTTCAGAAGTCAAACCCGTCAAACTGACTGACCCGGCCGGGTAGAATTTTAGTGCTGTAAATCCACCCGGCCGGGTAACCATTTCAGACCCCTTTCTGGAATCTTAACGATGTCTTCGGAATACCCGGCCGGGTGGAATATTTGTGCTGTAAATTCACCCGGCCGAGTGTCGTTTTCCGGATCCCTTCTGTTCTGCAAGTCCTACCCGGCCGGGTAGAATTAATAAGGGTGAAACTCACCCGGCCGGGTGTAGCCTTTAGAGGCCCTGGCAGGCTCCTATCCACAATTGGCCGGATTTTTGTTTCTTTTTTTATCTACTTATCCTAGAACACTCACAAACACATGAAACTCCAAAAGATAGGTTAATTGGCTGGAAATAGACACATCAAGCATCGAAACTCAACATTAAGCACCTCAACATACCAATTAAACCGACTAAAACATGAGTTTATCAGTTATATATAGGGATGTCAATCTAGCCCGAAACCCATGGGTCGACCCGAATTACCAGGTAAAATCATAGGGTTAGGGCCGAAAAATCGCAACCCATATTCAAAAGCGGGCTACACGGGCTAATCCATTCTGGTCGGCGGGTCATACGGGCTGGCCCGGGTGGGTTGCGGGTTAGCCCACGGGTGGAGCATTTAGTATAAAAATATAATTAAAATTTTGGATTATATACTTATATGAAGTATATTTGGTAATATCAATATTAAATACAACACTGATATAATGAAGTAATTATGAAATGCATGATTTCCATTTAATTGTAGTCAGATTCATGTGTGCTATTAACTAAACGATATATTTATCTATTTTGTTTCAATTTTCAATTGCTATTATTTTCTTTCTCTTGATCACTTAGATAATACTTTACTATTTGCGACAATATGCTTTTTAATAATTTAGAATATTGGATTGGATAGAAAGTAGTAACATATAAGATTACTATTGGCCCGAACATTTAGGGTTATGGCCAAAAATTTATAACCCGAAAAATTCACAGCCCGAATAACCCGCATCCAAATAGACCGACAACCCGAGTGGATTTGCCCGAACCCGAGCGGGTTAGCCCAATTGACATCCCTAGTTATATACTGTACTTATTATCATCTAATGAAAGGATAATAGTCATTGGCGTCAAATTGTTTTATTAGTAAGTATAAATTCCAGATTCAATAATGTTTTGTAAAAATAAAATTAAGATTGAGTATTAAATCTATTAAATACCTATAAGTTTAGAATTTTAAAAATATTGTATAAAGTATTATTTAAATAAAGGTTAATTCATTATATTAAATTAAATTTAAATAACTAATATTATGTGAAGTTAGAAAGAAAAATTCAAAAGCATATTTATGTAATGAATTTAAATAAACTAATACCTACGTAATAAGTTGTTTGGAAATTTATGAGAGATTGGTGAGAAGATTTGAGTATATATTTGCTTAAATCAAGTCATCCATAAATATGCACAATTTTCCTAAGTGAGTAATTTTTAAATATAAATAAATGTTTCGTATGCATAAGGGTAGTATGGTATATGTACAAAACATAAATTTAAATAAAAATCTAAAACAATCTAAAATGACTATTTTAACCTCATTATAGTATTATGGCTTGGAGACATTATGTCTCTAAAATATTTTCCTAAAGAAAAATAGGCAAAGTTTAGGGCATAAATGATTACCGGAGGAATGAGGATGATTAAAAATAGAAATTCATAAATAGAATTGTGTTCAATGTTTAACTAAATTTAAAGATCGAACTAAAGATCAATTCTTAGTCCTGCATTTTTCTAATCCAGTGGATAAAATAAATCAAGCAAATGATATATTTTATTTTTAGATCGTTTTACTTTATTTATATGAACTTCATTATTTTATTGTTTTACGTCATTGCAATAAAGACTGAACTAAAATGATCTTATAATAAATTATGTGTTGTGTAATAATGAACTACTCCCACTTTGACACGGCACAAGTTTTTAAGAAATGTAAAGAAAAGTGAGTTAAAAGAATTTATTTTATGTGAATCCTACTTTTATCTATTAATTTTATATTTATATAATGAGAAATGAGTTAGTAAAACATGGGATCCATTTGCCAAAATAAAAGCAACATGCAATAGAAAATGATTAAAAAACATAAGTTGACGCCCCTAATTAAAAAGACCTTCTAAAATAATTAAATCACTAGTACTTGTTTTATTTTTTATTTGATTCTCTCATCTAGTTTAGACTTTTGTTACGTCCTATTTTATGTAGTTTGAGATTTTTGGAGTCGGCAAAAAAAAAACTTTTGTTACTTATAATAAGTATGTTTATTTTCAGATTTCATTGACAAAGCTTGAAAATTTTAGAATTTTATGAAGAATTATCCTAGAAGTCTTGACCATTTTGGGGTTTTCTATTTTAAAGAAAAGATTTTGATTGCTTTCTTATGTCACGTCTGCATTTTCTAAGGATAGAAAATACGATAGATCGCGACTAGGGGAAGGTTAAAGAAGCGGGAAGGGAAGGGAGAAACATACATATTTGACCAAAACATTTAAATAACTGAAATAACTTGGAAAACAACATAATATCATCTCAACAAAATAACAACTTTAAGAAGCTCCAAATGCATAAAAATAGACAACTGCCTAACCAACTATATCAAGTAATACATGTACGTAATATATGAAATTTTATTAGTAGTTATCCAAATTTTCCTAGTCATATTATAAATATACATGTACACCCTCCGTCCCATAAAAGTTGAGTCGTATTCCTTTTTAGTCCGTCCCAACAAAGTTGAGTCATTTCCTTTTTTAACAAAAGACAAAACATCTAATCACTCTTACTTTATTCCATTATTTACTTTACTCTCTCTTACCTTTCCTACTTTTTTCATCTCTCCTATTTATTTAATATAAATTTTTAATCTCCGTGCCTAAAAGTTTTGTATCAACTTTTATGGGACGGAGGTAGTAATATTTAATGCATACACGTGGAGTATTGTAATATTGAATAGCTAAGCATCCCTACACGTGTATTTTGGTGATCCATCAAGGCTATATCTAATAGCTAAGATTAATATGTTAAAGTACTATCCATATATATAGATATATGCATACAACGGACGGAAGGTTTGTTTTACGCAGTAGAATTTCTCTAAGAAAATAGAAATAAAGAAAATGATAAGAGTATTAAGAAAAAGAAAATATCGGAGAAAGGAAAGAAGGAAAAATTGAAAGAGTAGTTGATAATGGAGAAGGAGAAACGGGAGGGGGAAGTTAGAAGAAATACATGGAGATATTACCGCAGAAGATTTTAGCGGAAGAAATAAAAGGATTAAGGAGGTAGCCAGTGGAACCTGGGGTTCAATTAAACTATTTATTATAGTCAGATGTGTATAAATCACATTTTTAATTTTACACGTGTTATGTGCTTCTTTGCTAGGTGTTAAATAAAGTGAATAATTTGATTATATCATATTACTCTGATATAATTATGTGTTATTTGATATAGATGGTGGAATATGGTATGGATATGTGAAGTGATTATACGATAGAAATATGTGATTAGTGCAATTGATATATTTAAAATATATTTAAAAGAATCCTAGTACATTAAAAATATATTTTCTGTAAAGTTCGGTTGCACGACTATTTTCCATTCACATCCACCATCATCACCATACCATATCTAAACATACATGACAAGGAACGTGGTCATGAACCAAGTCACTAGATCGGTCAAATCAAAAGAGATAACGCACGATCTACGGGTTGTACACTAGTCCGAGCAGGGTTTGCGGTCCTAATTAGACTCGAATTCGATTAAACATACATGGCTAAACCACTTCAGATAGGTTCATCAAAACACAAAAACACGGCAAGACAAACATTTTCACCTCCTTTTCAACAACAAAATATGTTTTTGACATAGTCCTTATTTTGAAAAGAAAGTCCACCAACAAAATATGTTTTTGACATAGTCCTTATTTTGAAAAGAAAGTCCACCTCAAGAGCTTTGATTCCTCAATCACTTTCTGTTCCAATCGCAAGCGACGTGCACAAGTTCACCCTTTTCAAAATAATATGATGTGTAAAATTAAATTTTACAAAGTAAATTAATTAAAAATAATGCATGCATCCATCCTATATCTGTGTGCTCAAATTATCCATCATCTTTCATAGAAAAGAACATAAATATAAAATCCTATATCCGTGTGCTCAAATTATCCATCATCTTTCATAGAAAACAACATAAATATAAAGTCCTTATATTTTCAGGATTTAAATCATCACCGAGAAATCTATCCTAAAAAAAATACTTTTAACCCCCAACTGAAAAAATATTGAACTAGCCCAGACAAAAATAAACTAATCAGAAGCCCAACTAAACAAAACTATAAAGAAGGAAAAGAAACAGTATTTTAAAAATGACTCCCAGCTCCTCCGATATCTTAATAGACAAAAGCTAATAACTAAATATAAGAATTTAAAAATGTATTCCCTCCTATCCAACACAACATAGGGGAGTGTTATATTGTTAACTCGAAACTGTAGTATTTTTCCTGTGACTGCTGGAGTATATCGATTCGCTTGCCAAAGGGACCAGAAGCATGGTTGCTCTCATGGCGTGGTGCCCCCTTCAAGAGGTTTGACAAGAAGATATGGATCTCCATGTTCTATCTCGTCTCATGGAAGATTTGGGACATCCGGAACAATTTTCCAAGACCTCACAACAAACTGGGAGTTTGAAAAGAGAAGACTTTTGTGGCGACTTGGTACATGGATGAGGGGTTGGTGCTCACGATTCCCTTTTTCCCCTACACAAATGGCAGAAAACTTAAACGATGTTAGAGGCTGGCGAGGCTTTGAAAGGAAAAGGAACTAGATGGAAGAAGGCATTTGAGGTGTGCTCTTTTGTGGTTTTGTTACTTTTTTCATTCTTTCTTTTACTCCGATGTCTGCTTTTCTGTTGTTGGTGTCTTGATCTTGGTTGAGCTGGTGGTGTGGCTTTTTGTTAATGAATGGCTCGTGGTCGGGTTGCTGCTGACTTGTAGTGTTTCTTTGCTTAGCTTATGGGTTTTTGGTTAGTGGCAGATTAGTGGGGGTTTCTACTTTGTTTTTGGTTGTCTTTTTTGCTTTGTTCGTTTGTTTGTTATCGACTGATCTGCTCGCTGTGCCTTCAGCTTGAGCTTTTCTCTTGTATAAAAAAAATCCTGAAATGTCAATACGATCAACAAAAAACGTCAATAAGGTCATAGAATTAATTTCAAAATATATCAATAGAGGTATTAATGTCAATTAACTACAAAATTAGTTATAACTAACTTTTAAAAGAAATCCCAAAACTTTAAATTCATATAACATATATCAAATTAAAGATAATTTTATAAGGATTCCAACGATATCCTACATGCATATGTTCCGACGTCAAAATTTGAAAAAAAATTTAAAATTTTTTAATTTTTTCGTACAAGCAGAAATGTCAACATACTATATAAAATATGTCAATATAATACATGTAGAATGTCAATATAAGCAATGGGTTAACATTCTTAAAGCATTGTGTTGACATTCTCAAAGCATTGTGTTGATATTTTTGGAACACTAAATTGACATTTTCATCCAAAATCCTAATTTGGAGTTTTTTTTTATCTTTTTCGATTTAATTAATAAAAATGAAAATTACACGTGACAAATTGTAGACCACACACTTTCTAAAATCTTATGACCTTAAATTAGTTGTAATTAGCAATTAAATAATGAGTTAGCAATTGATCACTCCCCGCTGGCATTACGACCTTTACCACAATGATGCTGTCCATAGATCAAATTATTTCGCGTAACATATATATGTATTACAAGTATACTCCCAACTCCACACATATCTGCTTAACTAAAGGCCCAAAACAAATAAAAGATTTAGGCCACTGAAATTAAACATGTGTACTCCTATAAGTCATATTCCCTGCTCTTCCTACACGTACACAGCCACTAAATACAAGTATACAACAAAGAATCCCAATTTAATAGAGGGGATGGAATGAAAAGAATTATACACTCCCTTCTCTAAACTGTCGAATGTTCCTCTCTCTCCCCTACAAATTCATAGAACAGAAACAATCTCAACTCATCTCTCCTCCTCTCAGATTTTCTCACATCTGCTACTTGAATACTGTTATATTCCCATTTAAATTTGAGACACGTCAAAACAAGAATCCAACATAATATATTCGGCACAAAATAAATTTAAACGGATTCTCGACTAAAAGAAGAATGAAATGTACTTTAAAATGAAAAGTTGTTATTATAATCAATTTATTAAAAGAACATCTAGATTAACAAGGATAGTAACAAATGCAATAGGTAACATTTTCTGGAATAGATACAACACAGTTTGATCTAAAGAGTGTTAATCTGCGGCTAATCATAAGCACTTTGCAATAGTCTGCACATTCTCCTCCCGACCCCACTGTACAAGTGAGTTTCTCACTCGTTTGACATAGCTTTGATTTGGCATCTTCTCCTGCGAAGATTTTTATCACTAATCATCAAATTTCTAACGGTAAACAATGTTACCGACATATTATCATAGGATACAATCCATAATTAAAAGCATTGTCAATAAAAAATATTATTGACAGATTTGTCCGTCACCATACTGAAGAAATATGCTATCGCAAAACTTGAATAGAGATATTAATGTCATTACCCGCTGCTAAGGCAAGAGAGAGATAAAACATCACTAGCAAGAGAGTTGCAATGAACTTAGCCATTAATTATGATATGAAATGATATAACTAAGAAAACAAAATTATGTGAGACTGCAATGTTATCGAATAACCCATGCACGATCGACCTATTTATACATACAAACTACAAGCTAATAAAATTGGATATTAGGTTTTGATCATATTCATGGCAGTTTATACTTATTACTATTTCCCAACAAAAATAAAACCTCTCCCTTAATTTACTTCACTTTTCTTTTCTTTTTTTTGAGGGAGATGCTACATGATTGACTTGCCATTTGTATTTACTTTTTTTTTCCCTTCAAACAGGTACCGTGTGCAGCCTACTTATGATCGTTTTATTTATATCAAATATTATGTTGTATAATAAAGAAAAATAGGCAAAGTTTAGGCATAAATGATAACTGAAGGATGATTAGAAATAGGAATTCATAAATAGGATTGTATTCAATGTCGAACTAAATTTGAAGATCGAACTAAACACTAAATCTCACTTCATTTTATATGAATTTCATTATTTTATCTTTTTTCGTCATTATAAAAAGATTTCACTAAAATGATCTTATAAAGAACTATGTGTTGTGTGATAAAGAACTACTCCCTCCGTCCTTCAATATGTGTCCCACTTGACCCGACATGGGTTTTAGGAAATGTAATAAAAAATTAGTAAAAAATTTTTAGTGGTATGTGAGTCTTACTTTTGTCTATTAATTTTATAATATTTAGTATAAAGGAAAATGAATTAATAAAATGTGGGGTCTATTACCAAAAGTAATACTCCAAAAATGAAGTGGGACAGTAGAATAAAAGCAACATGCAATAGAAAACGAATAACAAACATAAGTTGACACCACTAATTTATAAAGACCTTCTAAAATAATTAAATCACTGGTACATGTTATTTTTTATTTGGTTCTCTCATCTAGTTTAGACTTATTTATAATAAGAATGTTTATTTTCATATTTTATTGACAAAGCTTGAAAATTTTACAAGTTTAGGATGAATTATCCTAGAAATCTTGGCCACTTTGGGATTTTTCTATTTTAAAGAAAAGATTTTGACAACTTTTTATTTTTCTTGCCATTTCATTTCTTATTGGGTTTCTATGGCACAATTGAAAATATGTGCTGCTATATTCACTTGTCCATAACTTTTTCACATCCCCACTTGAATATTCATCTTTAAATTACCAATATACCAAGACACATACGCACTAAAACAAGAATCCAGCATAATAGGCATTCAACACAAAATATATTAAAAAGAAATTCTCGAATAAAAGAAGAATAAAACAAAATATAAAATGAAAAGTTGTTACTATAATTATTTTATCAAAAGATTATCGAGGTTAACAAGGATAGTAACAATTACAAAAGGTAATATTTTCTGGAATAGATACAACACAGTCTGATCTAAGGAGTGTTAATCTGCGACTAATCAAAAGCACATTGCAATAGTCTGCGCATTCTCCTCCTGGTCCCAATTTACAATTGAGTTTCCCACTAGTTTGGCAAACATTTGACGTTCCTTCTTCTCTGCCTGCAAATTTTCCGACGATAAACAGTGTTACTGACACATTATAGTCAGATACAATCCGTAATTAAAAGCATTATCGGTAAAAAAAAATATTAGTGACGAATTTATCGTCACTAATATTATACGTTGTCGCAAAACTTGAATAGAGAGAGATAAAAATTAATATGCTTACCCGCTGCTGAGGCGAGAGAGAGATAAAACATGACTAGCAAGAGAGATGCAATGAGCTTAGCCATTTATTATGATATGAAATGATATAGCTAAGTAAATAAAATTGAGATTGCAATGTTTTCGAATAAAACATGCACGACCTATTTATACATACAATTTACGAGCTAATAGAATTTCAGATCCTAGGCATTCATGGTAATTATTCTCTGCATTCATTTCAAAATAACTAAAATTTCTGCAAGATTAACTTGCCATCTGTCTTTTACTATAATTTTCTGCTTAAATCAAGGAGTGGTATTATATGCTAACCAAACGTTAGGATGTACTGATTTAAAATTTTGTTTTGATTAGATTCCTGATTCCAATTAAACAGAATGTATTTATTGCTTTAAATTTTTGTGCTGATTAAAAGTCAGCATATATTTTACTATATTTTGAAAAATATCTAAATTTATTATATAAATTGCGGGATTTATTGTTATACTTTGCACGATTAGCAATTGATTATGATATACAATGATATAGTAATTACTAAATAAAATTATGTGGGATTGCAATGTTTACAAATAATCCAAGCATGACCAATATATATACGTTCATACATTTACGAGCTAATTAATCAATTTTCTGATTCTACCACAGTAAAATGACTCTATTACTATGGAACATACCAAAATGGAAAAATGAATCTATTACTATGGAACACAGGGAGTAGTACTTCATCTGTTCCATAATAATAGAGTCATTTTTCCATTTGGACATATGGTAATAAAGTCATTTTTTTAAAGTAACACTTTTTCCTCTCTTACTGTATTCTCTCTATTTTTTTTGTCTTCTGCTTTATTATCTTTTTATTTACTCCGTCCGTCCCAAAAAAAATGTCACACTTTCCTTTTTAGTTTGTCCCACAAAAGATGTCACATTTCCCTTTTTGGAAAAAGTTCTCTTCTCACATGAATATAAAAATTATATTTTCTCTCTCCATTTATCACACAAAACAAAACCTCCTAAAATCTTGTGTCGTCCCACAAGTGTGACGGAGGGAGTAATACTTTATTACACACATTTTTCTTAATCTTCGTGTTGGAAAGAAATGCAATTCAACTACTATGGAACGAAGGGTAAGAATGTGAAATTGGAGGATTAGGTTAGTAAATTACACTTTGTCAAAGCCATTAACCTAATTCCTATCACTAGTATACAAGATACAAACACAAAAACCAGTGCACATACTAACTAACTAATTAAACCCTTTTTATTCTGTGAAAAACAAAAGAACAAAGCTCTAAACTAGTAGAATGAAGAATCAGTAAACAAAACGAAGCAAAGCGAGAGTAACAGCAGCAATGGAGGCAAATGTCCCAACACAATATTTGACCAACTCGTATTTCAATGATTCTATGTTTGCCCTCAGCACATGAATTTCCTGACACAGGATTCAATGTAACAATTTAGCATCAAATTGTAAGAAAATTTGAGAAATTTAATTAAGTACTGACTCGATCAATCTTGCTGTTGAGGTTAATTGCGTCTTGATGGTGATGATTGAGCTCATCCCTTATTCGCCTGATCCATCACCAACAACAAATTTATCAAATTGGTTTACCTTATTTATATGCACAAGAAATTAATTATGTCTCTCTCTTTATTTATTCCATCCATACATACCCTTTTTCGAGATTAAGATCCAACTTCAACCCTGCTGTGACTTTGTCTATTTCATACCTAAACAAATAAGTATCGATGTTACAGACCAAACAAGATAACTCGTTTCAAAAGAGTAGTCAATCATGAAAAGAAGCATATTTGGCCCATTAAAGAGTTGGCCCATTTGATTTTATATAATTCCCTCCGTCCCATAAAAATAAGCCCTTTAGGGCTGGCACAGGTTTTAATGTATAATTTGGTAAAGTAAGAGAGAAGGAGAAAAATGTTATCATAAATAGATTATGGACTATTTATATGAGATGAAAGAAAAAGGAAATATGGTCTATTTCTATGGGACTGATGGAGTACCATATATATGTTGTTTTGATCACACATAGAGTATATTGTTTTGGTTATCTAACTAGTTTACCGGAAGAGAGAATCTATTTGGTCTAATAAACTCACATCTGGAGTCTGTTTGGTCACTAAATCCCACATCTGTTGTTTTGGCCATGGGATTAGTTTATCAAAAGAGGGAGTCCATTTGATCTATAAATTCCAATATTCCACATCTATTGTTGCGGTCACGAGACTAGTTTATTGGAAGAGAGATTCTATTTGGTCAATAAATGACACATCTTTTATGTGACAGACCAAACAAAAAAAGTTATTAGGAGAGAATTGAGCTCATTTGGGCTATAAATTCCACATCTGTTGTTTCACATAATCGATACGAGACATTGGAATCCGTAACAATGGCGCGCACCTTAACTCACTGCGGATTTTATCGATGTCGGACTTCAATTTCTCATTCTCTTGTTGCAGCAAAGAGACATGGTGAATCTACATTTCATATCATCACCATAAATAATTTTTCTTCCATCCATCAACAAGGTTTACACATTTCAAAGAGACAAAAAACATACCACATTACTTTTAACTTCGCTTTCGAATTTGGAGGAGTTTGATTCGATCGTCATCACATTCTAGAAAAAACCGAATTAATCTATGGATAAACAATCAAAAGAAGAAAACAAGGTTGAAAATGCTGACTTTCTCCATGTCAACTTTGGTGGCGAAGTTGTGAGCCACATTGTCGTAGCTGTCGTTTTGAACGTCCTTGAGCGCCTCCGTGATTGCCTCCGCCTGCTTCGTTGGAATCCCCTTCGCCTCGAATTTCCTCACCTAATCAACCAAACGTCGACAAAGATGAAAAAAAAGAAGAAGATGATAATTATGTGTGTGTTAGAAATGGTAATGCCTGAAGCCAAAAGTCTCGGGTTCGAGTTCATTGTGATGCGATTTTTAAATTTACTCTATCTGTCCCCTAAAAATAGAAACTTTCTATATTAGGAATTTTTTTTCTCTCTAATAAGGTGCGACCTAATTTCCATTAATACACGTTACTTTCTATATCTCTCTTAGTTTACTAATTATGTATTAAAATTTATGTCATTTCAAAAGTTCATATTTTTAGGGCACAGAGGAGGAAGTAAATTCATTTGCCTATAAAAAAAAGGTGTTGAAAATGAGAGAGAAATAAATAATTTACGAGAGCCAAAGTGTCGACGAGGATGAGGCGTTTGCAGTCGGGACTAACGAGATCGCACAAGGGGCGAGCCTCGGGTTTGGCGATGTCGGAGAAGGTCCGGGATGCGAATCGCGATCCGACCCGGCTGGCGCCATGCAAGCGGGGGGCAATTAGCAGAGCCCGCCTGCAGTATGCGGCTGCCATTTGAGATGAAAATGTGATTGATTGGTTGAATTGTGAGGAATAAACATGTATGATGAAGATGGGCTGATTAGCCAAAAACAATCAACAAAAGGGGGGAGAGATGTGTTTATATGTAAATGGGAAATTGAGTGGAAAACTAAAAATGGAAGATATCATAAAGGAAAAAGGTGGGGAGATATATAATTGATGGTTGTAATGAGGAGACAACCAAAAATTATGGGGAGCAGTCCAATTGATATAATGGAAGCTAACTTCTTTCAAAACAAGCAAATACTTAAACCTTTTAAAATAAACAAAAGGAAAAAAAACAAGCAATATTTGAAGCTTAAAAAGCTAAATTAAAGAGAGAGAAAAAGCAATATTTAAAGTTTTAAGAAATAAAAAAAAGGGGGAAAAAACAAGCAATACTTAAAGCTTAAAAAGCTAAATAAAAGGGAAAAAAAAGCCAAGCAATACTTAAAGCTTTAGATATAAGTAAAAGGAAATTCTCGAACCCAAAAAATAATTAAAGGAAAAAACAAGCAATACTTATTACTTGAAGCTCTTAATTTAAGCCCCAAAAAATAAGAAGGAAAAAAAGGAAAAACTAACAAAAGGGAGAAAAAAATAAAAAAAAGCAATACTTGAAGCTTTAAAATATGTAAAGTGGAAAAAATGAGAAAACCAAGCAATATTTCAAGCATTAAAATTTAAAAGCCCCAAAAAATAAATTATAGGAAAAAAGGGAAAAACTAACAATACTCAAAGCTTTGAAATTTTGAAAAAAAATTCATGCAAAGCGCCCACCGTGGGGCTCGAACCCACGACCACAAGGTTAAGAGCCTTGCGCTCTACCAACTGAGCTAGACGGGCTTCTTGGAAATTGATGAAGCTATTAGTTTAAAATAACTTAATAAATTTGAGTGTTAAGTGATTTTGCAAAGATATTTTAAAAATATTAGATGAATACTTATAGTATCAAATAAGTTTCTCATATATAATATGACACTACTACTATTTACAGTTACGCTATTTTCCTCTTATACACTTGTGAAATTTTATTCTCTTCATTTCATAACTCTATTTTGTCTAAAATCTTCAACCGAATATCATCTCAACCTTTTTGTTTCATACTCATTTAATAAGAAATATTCCCTCCGCTCCCAAGGAAGATTACCCCTTTCTTGGATGGCACAAGATTTTATGCAAATTTATTTTGTGTATTGAGAGGAGAGAGTAAAGTAAGAGAGAAGGAATAAAGTAGAGATAAAGATGTTCTCATTTTAAGTAATGAGTCATCTTAATTGTGACAAACTAAAAATGAAAGTGGGTCATCTTCAATAGGACGGAGGGAGTACTTGTTAGGTTTTCGGTATGATTGACACAAATTACTATCAAGTTCTTTTTGTTTAGTCCATGCGATGTATGAAAGACGAGGCATTGGATTTAGAGAATTATTGCTTTAATAATAATAGTATTATCTTATGATGACTCATTATTGCGTGTGTATGTCACAAAAACAAAAAGCATGTCACAAAATTTACTTATGTGTATATTTTCGATCGATGTGTGCGAGGATGTATTCAACTACTCCATATTTTGTTGCACCATTAACAATTTTTTTTGACATATATACCTCATAATCTTACTAAAAATCATGTCAATATTAGACAATTACAGCGGTCTAAATGAACGATTAGGTAGTAAATTAGTTACCCTTGTCAAAATCAAATAACGTAATTACTTTATCTAATTCCTATCAATAGTAAACACTACACAAGCACAAAAACCAATGGTAGAATTAATTAACTATAAACCCTTTACTCTAATATAATGAACAGAGTTGTAATTAAGCTAGCAGAATCTGTAATGAAATTTTTGTTACTATTATTTATTAATAAACTAATATTGAGTTAGCAACGATAATAACATATGCAAAAAGTCTCCTTTGTTGGAATAGTAACTATACATTGTGCTCCAATGGATTTTAAGCTACGGCTAGTTAGAAGTGTGTTGCAATAGTCCGTGCATTTTCCTCCCGCCCCGACTTGACACTCGACTTTCCCACTCGTTTGACAAACCTTGTTTTCGGCTTCTGGCCTCACTCTACCTGCAAATTTTATCAACTCGTGAGACTATGAGAGATCGAGAGGGAGGGACCGAGAGAGAGAGATGATACGCTTACCGGCTGAGGTGAGCGAGAGATAAAGCATGACTAGGAAGAGAGATGCGACGAGCTTAGTCATTACAAACTTGTGATGTATTGTGAGATAGCTAAGCTAGTATAAAAAAATTCTCTTGTTGGAATTGAGATCATTTGGAACAATTATTGGTTAATTATATAGGAAATACTGTGCTTATCATTAGATGAATATTTCTATAAAAATGAGTTTGTCATATACAATTTGATGTTATTTACAATTATACTATACTTGTGAAAATTTATTGTCTCGATTTCATAACTCTATCTTCTCTCAAATCTTCAACCGAATACCCCTCTCAACCTTTTTTTTATCGTTTCATTTAATGAAAAAATACCTTATTAATTTTTTCGTATGATTGAACAAATTACTATATATCATGTTGGTTTTATTTAATTGTGATTTGATCTCATACACAGTATTTATTAACTGGCCATGGCTGAATTGGACCGATTTGATTTTTGTTGTGTTTCATTTAATTAAGGTTTAATTGTGTGTAGATAAACGAAGTTAACAAAATTTTAGTTTTTAGCTAAAAAATATATTTTGATAAACGTTACACAAACAATTAACCGATCTCAAACCAAATTTCTTCCCCTCGTTTATAGTAATATAGCTAGAAAATTACTAGTTCAGTTCGAACTAGGTTTAAATTTTCCACAATCTGGTTCCCACAATTGTTAAATGCTTTAAAATTCAATATTTATTCCGGTTCGAACCAAATAGGAAATATTGCATGTATTAATTCATTAGGATGAAGTGAGAGTGTGATATCAAGATTAAAGTAGCCAAAGTCTAAAAGCAAAAATGACAAATTAAGGAAACAAATGTTTATATCTAAGACCAACCTCTGATTAACAAGTATCTAATTCACTAATTCAAAATTATATTTTTAAGAAACGACCCAAAATGGAAATAGTTTTTATTGTTAAAAAACGGATGGAAGTAGATGAATAATTATATCAAATAAGTTTCTCATATATAGTTTGACACTACTATTTACAGTTACGGTATTTTCCTCTTATAAACTTGTGAAATTTATTCTCTCCATTTCATAACTCTATTTTCTCTCTACTCTTCAACCGTATATCATCTCAACCTTTTTGTTTCATACTCATTTAATAAGAAAAATACTTTATCAGTTTTTCGGTATGAATGTATGATTGACACAAATTACTATCTTGTTCTTAATATTTAAGTCCATGCGATTTATGAAAGACGAGGCATTGGATTTAGGGAATTATTGCTTTAAAAATAAAATCGTTAGTTATATCTTATGATAACGTACATATGTCACTAAAATAAAAAGCATGTCACAAAATTTACTTATGTAATACCCGCATCATATTTTCTTTCCTTTCGTTTTGTTTTAGATCGAACTAAGGATGTGAAGTTCTCCGTTCATGAAGAATTAATGGAACTCGAGCCTTGTTGTTGCGTTTTTTTTTACTTTTAATTGCAAGGAAGAAAATACATAATCTATTAAACCAAACAATTGGAAATTTCAATGGTAGAACAGCAAGAATTTTCGTGTAGTTTTCTTTTTCAATAAGAGAACAACTAACCATCAAAACACTTCAATACATAGAACAAGGTTTATTGCAGTGAACAAAAAAAAAATATAATAAATATGTTACATGGATAAAATCCTCAAATAAAGGAAACAAGAAAAGGGAAGATAAAATGTGCATTAAGCAAATGGCATCGGTCTCTCCTTCCGGGCTGGAAGTCGCGGCCCATCCGATCATCCGTCGGGCCGAGGCATCAAGACATCTCGAACAGCCGCTTGGCAGCTCAAGCCCCCTCCCCAACCTGCAATAAAGAGACTAGCTTAAGCTACCAAGGAAAAAAAAACAAAAGGAATTAAGTGCTACAATTTAAAGAAATGGGACAACATCTCTTTTGTTAAGAGACCAAAGACTGCCAAAAAGGGGTAAGTTCAGCCACAAGCAAACAAGTCCAGCCACAAGCAGACAGAGAGGATTAATGGCCGAGTACTAGGTACTCATGTAGAGCCAATCCTCAAGTATAACTTGCTGCAGGATTTTAGTCAAAAAGGGAGGATCCTCTGCAAGAAGGGAACAAGGTGGTATGACAGCCAAATTAATTCTCCATAGTACACCAAGCTCGGCCTATAAAGGCCCCTCCACACCACACACCAACTCCTTTCACACACACTACAAAATTCAGCAAAAACAGAGAGTTAGAGGGTAGAGCAAGTAGTGAGCAGCAGCAAGTCAGCCACTCCTTCGAATTCCAGAGGTAATACACCTCCATCCTTTTCTCCCAATCAAATTCTCATGTCATCATATAGAGGCACCACAAATTAAGAACCACAATCAATATAACACAAGCACACCCTCTGCCCTTGTTAGAACATCATGCTAGCTCAAGAACATAGAACCATGGCTATAGGAATCTCATAACAGTAGTAGCCTTGTTAGAGCTTTAACACATAAATGGAACAAGAAGTACAATAGGCTGCCTTTATGCTCGAAACCAGTAGCACACATATGTAGAAATTCGTTCCAGGGAGCTAGTGTTCCCTCCAAAAAATCAACTCAATTAAACACAACCAATCGAACAAACCAGATTGAACACCCCCACGGCGGTTAATTGAAAATACAGAAAAGAACGCAACTTGGAGTAGAGAACTTATCTTCGGGGTGAGTCGGGGCTGTTCGGAGTTGTTTTGGGGACTGCCGTGGCGGTTCGAGAGTGTCTCGGCGAAGGACGGTGGCTGCCGACTTCGTACGGGCAGCAGGGGCTGACCACGCGATGGAGGCAGCAACCGTGGCTGGAACTGTGACGTCGATTGGACGCGACGATGGCAGAAGTAGACGCCCTCTCTGGGGCGTTGAGATCCCGGCAGCGAGGCCTCGCGAAGCGGTGGCGGCGGCGCTGGTCTTCAAGGCGGACCAAGCAGCGTCTGCCTCAGCCGGAGATGCCGGCGACGACGCTGAGCCGCCGAGAACGAACGAGGGATGAACGGAGAGGGAATTGCGGAGGCGCTATTTTCCCCAAGTTCTCGCGCGACGACAGCAGCAAGGGCTCGCCGCCGGTCAATAATTGACGGCGAGACAACGGCGTTGACAGCGAGACAACGGCGTTGACAGCGAGACAGCGGCGACCCGACGAAGTGGCGGCGAACGGTGCTCCGGCGACCTGGTGGAGCGGCGATACCGCCGAGAGGGAAGAGGGAGAAGGTCTAGGGTTGTGTGTGTTGATTTGGGGATTGTGTTAGAGGGAGAGGTCGATGGAAATGAGAAGAAAGGAGTGATTGGGCCTCTTTGTTTTATTAGTTGTTGGGCCTGTTTCTTTTAATTAAGTTGGGCCTCTCCATTAAAAGTAAATATGGGCTTAAGAAAGGTTAGAAATGGGCTGCCTTTTAATTGAATTTAATTATGGAGTTGGGCCACCAACTAAATTAAAGTATGGGCTAGGAAATTAATTAAATCATGGGCTCTTCTATGATGTTGGTTAAATAATTAATGGTCCGCTAAATTATTTCCACGATGATAAATTTAATTCCCGGACTTTAGTATTAACGCTCGAATAAGTTATGGTACGAAATGATGAAAAGACCTCGAGTCTATGTTAGTGCTTGAATAAAATATATAGGAGGTAACGCTCATTCGTTAAACGAATAATTGGTAGACCTCCACACCAAACTAAATCGCAAGATTTATTTAGTGCTCAAGGACTTTTTATGAATTAAGGAAAAGGAATAAAATGATCACGCACTTAGGATGCATTCATGTTTAAGCTTAATGGATATCTCAAAATCTAATTAAGTATCTTTTTATTTCCTAAAGGGACGTCTTCGAACGTCATCTAAGACCAAGTTAAGGAAATTTCGGAAGGAGCTTTAGCTTTTGAGGTGGGCATTCTTTCAAAACGTGATTTCAGTATGAAAATGTGAATCTTTGCTCAAGTATGTTGTCATGCCATGTTTTGTTTTATGATTACCTATCTGCTTGGCTATGCCAATTCAAGTTAAATCGAATTCGGGTCCCAGTAGGGCCGCAAACCCTACTCGGACTAGTGTACACATGAGGGGACCGTGAGCTAACAAAGGAGTTGGCCGGTCCAGTGACCGTCGTGGAATGTGGCCACATTCCCGGTTCACATCAGTTTCAGATATGGTATATCTATGTTATGTGATTGCGCAATCAAATCTTTACTCAAGGAAAAGTATTTTAGTGACTCGGGTCTTTTAAGTAAAACCCCGTGATCACTCAACTGTGGCATTGACAATTAAAGATAGAACCATTTTTGGCAATGTGCCCACTGAGTATATCAAATACTCAGCCCTGCATGTTATTTTCAAATGTGCAGGTTGAACGTGGACGAGCAGGCGAAGGTGTTGGGACAAGCTTTTCTTTTAAATAAGTAGTTAGGTAGCCCAAAGTAGCATGTCTTCATACGTGCTATTTTGTCTTGGACTCTTCCGCTGCAAATCTAGAGCTTTGTGCTAGAAAGCTATGAACTTAGTCTTGATACTCTGAACACGTTTTGACTATGTACCCATATGCCTTTGATACTATTGATTTAAGTGATTTCATCCTTTTATTGTTGTCCCTTGATTATTGAGAATTGTTTAGTCGTGAAATAGCTACACTCACTAGCACTAGGGAGTTGTGGTCGTGACAACTTATGTGTATATTTTCGTTTGTAACATAAATATATCGATGTGTGCGTGGATGTATTTAACTACTCCATATTTTATTGCACCATTAACAAAAAAATTTTACATTCCTCATATTCTTACTAAAATGATAATTAATTGAGAATGGACGATTAGGTAGTAAATTACCATTGTCAAAATCAAATAACGTAATTACTCGCAGGGACAGAACAAGAAGTTTGAAAAAGCCGGTGCTGAATTAAAGTAAAACATTTTATATTTAATTTTATATATAAATTTTTTGAAAATTTTGTGAGACACCAGATGATAATTATAATTAAAAAAAATCAATAAATCTCCATTATCAAGTACTTCCCCTTTCCACAATAATTGTCACTCTTTTTCATTACGGTTCATCCCACAATAATTGTCACACTTCATTTTTACCATAAATGGTTAGTAGGACCGACATTGCACTAACTCACTTAACTCGCATTTTATTACAAAACCAATATAAAATAAGTGGGTCTCACATCCCACTAACTTTTTCAATCAACTTTTCTTTACATTTCTTAAAATTCGGGCTCACAATAAAAGTGACAATTATTGTGGGATGGAGAGAGTATATATATTAATAAACTCCAAATGCAATCTAAATTCATAGCTATTTTCCAAATTAATAAACCAAAGTACAAAGTAATTCACAAATCACTATCATAATTTCTTAAAATGCAATTCTAAATTGAACGTACAAGTAAAGTATCAAGTCTTGATTCACTGTCCCTAAATAAACACATATAAATCTCAAAATTTTAATTATATTTGAAATAAATTTGGATGGTAAATAAAAGCGATTTTTAGAATGCATTTTTTACCTTTTTGCATCGTTACTTTAATTTAAATACTAAAAATATTATAAAGTCACCAAATAAATGTATATATTAGATTAGATTAATTGTAAATTATAATCATAATAAAAATTAATCTGGCTATGGACCCACCAAAACTGGATAGAGACATAGTAATTGAATTTTAAAATAGAAAAATATGTTGCAGGATGGAGTAGTCTATAGTGTATATACTCGGTACCTTTCCTTGAAAATTTGACACAGCTTACTATTTCGGTCCGTCCCTAAAAGTTTGACATACTTCACTTTTACTATTTTTGGTAGTGGACCTCACATTTCATTAACTCATTCATACTCACATTTTATTATAAAACTAATACTTTAAAAATAGGACCCACATTCCACCAACTTTTTCAACTAACTTTCCATTACATTTCTTAAAACTCGTGCCGGGTCAAAATGTGTCAAAATTTGGGGGACGGAAGTAGTAACTTTTTTGTAAATTCACACGTTTCCATTCTCATTTCTCCTTTTTTCCCCCTTCTTCCTCAACATTACGCACAAGGACAACTGCTAATTCCCCACATTCGGGCTCGGCCATGAAGGGTACTGGTCCGGCGCCGGCCAAGCCCCCTGATTACTCGTATTTAATTCCTATCAATAGTAAACATTACACAAGTACAAAATGTGAAAAATGCGAAGCAAATGTAAATATATATGAAAATATTGTTATTCTTATTTATTAAAATGATATTGAGGTTAGCAACGATAATAACATAAGCAAAAACTCTCCATTTTTGGAGTAGCAATAAAACAATCTGATTCAAGCTGGTTTTTTATTTTGTAGCTAGTTAGAAGCTTGTAGCAAAAGTCTTTGCATATTCCTCCCGCTCCGTCCTCGACTCGACACTCGACTTGCGCCCTCGTTTGACAAACCTTGCCTGCAAATTTTATCAACTCATGAGAGATCGAGTGGAAGAGACGGAGACCGAGAGAGATATGATGAGCTTACCGGAGGTGAGCGAGAGATAAAGCATGACTAGGAAGAGAGACGCCACGAGCTTCGTCATTACAAACTTGTGATGAATAGTGAGATAGCTAAGCTAGTAAAAAAAAAATACTCTTGTTGAGATTGAGATCGTTTGGAATAGTTATTGGTTATTTATATATTGGAAATACTCTGCTTATTTAGTAGATCATTAGATGAATATTTCTATCAAATTAATGTCTCTTTATAATTTGTGGTTATTTACAATTATGGTTATTTCATAACTCTATCTTCTCTCAAATATTCAACTGAATACCCTTTCAACTTTTTTGTATTGTTCCATTTAATAAAAAGAATAATGATTTAGAGACATAATGTCTTCATGCCATAATACCATATGTCATTTTGCTATAAATTTAATGTAAATATGTACTAATATACCCTTAATTTAAATAAAAGGAAATTATATAAATATTTATGTAGTACTATAACGTTTATTATGAAAGGAAAGTTAATACCTTAATAACTTTCAATAACTTTAGGGAATTGTAATTAAGTCATTTAACAACTTTCTATATTATAAAAATGACTTTACGATTTAATTTAATTAAGTCAATACCTTAATAATGTTCACTTTTTGATTTAATTTAAAATTCTATATTATAAAAATGACTATATGCATATATATTTAATTTCTTAATGTTATTACCAAACGAAATAATCATAGTTATTCAATCCAATTATTTTATTATCTAATCACTTTTAAAATTTTACTCCCTAATAGTCATTCACGTCTATTTATTCTATTAGTATTTAAAAATTACTCATCTAATAGTGATTTATATCAAATTATTTCATTATTAAATAATTCATAAAATTATATTGTAAACATATAGTGTATGTATAAATACCTAATTTCTTATCGATATCATTCAACAAAAGAATAATAGTCATTCACATTAAATTGTGTTATTAGTTGTATTAAATAATTATTAAAATTCTAAAATATAAAATCAAGTACATATATTACTACTTAATTTATTAGTGATATCATCCAATGAAATAATAATAGTTATTCTTATCAAATTATTTTGTTATCAAATTATCTTTACTAAACCATAAAAACTAGTAATGTGTATATTTAACGAATTCATGGTAATTAAGTGTATTTCTTAGTGTACCATCGTTACTTAATAATAGTTAATGTGAAACATGACTAAATTTATTATATATAATTGTATTATAAGTAAACTATAATTTATAATAGTCATTTTTCATCAACTATTTTCTTATTAAATAATTTTTTGATTTTTTAAGTTATAAAAAAGAATTCTTTCATATGCTCTTATGTTCTTAATGTTATCATTCAAAGAGTTAATCATATAATAAAGTGGATTTTCTAGTGTATTCATCGTCACACAAAAATCGTGAAACACGACTAAAATTGATATTATTAAAATTGATATTATAATTGAAAGTAAATTAAAATTGTAGTAATAGTTATTGTTATCCAATTATATTATTATTAAATAATTAATAAGATTTTTAAGTTATGAAGAAAATACATGGTATCTAATAATTATCGGCCGATGTGAGCGAGAGATAAAGCATGACTAGGAAGAGAGACGCCACGAGCTTCGTCATTACAAACTTGTGAGATAGCTAAGCTAGTAAAAAAATACTCTTGTCGAGATTGATATCATTGGAACAGTTACTGGTTATTTATATATTGGAAATACTCTGCTTATTTAGTAAATCATTAGATGAATATTTCTATCAAATGAATTTCTCTTTATAATTTGTGGTTATTTACAATTATGCTTATTTCATAACTCTATCTTCTCTCTGGCTCGACTTATTTTAACATAAGTGATACTCGCATGTTTACGGGGCTAGTGTAGCAATTAGCAAACAAGAGTATCGTATCCCACAGAGACAAATTTGTATCAACTTAACAACCACGAACAAATGTTGACTACTATCTAGAGAATCGGGAATGTTTGGTTTTTTTCTAACACTAAGAAAAGCATATAATGAGCAAATAAACAAATAAAAGCAAGTAAACACGAAGAAAAGATAATATGGAGAAAATTGTAGAACTCAAGGATTCGATGGACAATTCCAAGCTCGTATCCAAGAAAATTGCCTTACCTTTTGGTGTCTCTAGAATTACTAAGTCGACCAAAATTATAGATTAAACTCCCTCCCGAGGTGAGAAACCTGCAGATTAGGTGCTAGGATTGAAGTCCCCTTTTAATCCTAAAACCCCTAACTCTCAAAAGCTCGATTAGGTCAAAGAACTCACTCAAAACCTCAACTCTCCCGAGTTTTATTGCATTAAGGTGTGAATTATTCTTATTTCCAGATTAATTATTTTATCTCCCGATTAATCTAATTAATCCTACACAATCAAATGGTGATCAAGCAATTGAAAGGAATAAATCCATGAATAATCAAATAACTACAAGAGCAAGGTAAGAACAAAATTAATTGGATAAAAACTATGAAATTAGTGCATCTTCACCAAGAATTCTACAAGAAATGTTTAGCTACTCATGTTATTCACAAAAACCATGTTTGAAACAAAGAATTCAATGCAATACATAAGAGATGGATACTAAGAACTCTGAATCTAGGAATGAAGTCTTCAATCTTCCGATCTAGAGTCTTCAATCTTCAATTCTCTCTCTCAAAGTGTTCTTGGAGGTGTGTGTGAGTGTTGGAGGCGGTCAGGTAGAATGATGCTTAACCCTAGCCTTTTTCTTCTTTTTCCTTTCTCAAAAATCGTGTTTTCTGCAAAATAAATAATTCGCCAAAACAGTGCACCCGGCCGCGTGAATTAATACACTGTAAATTCATCCGGCCGCGTGAAGATTTTCGACCCCTTTCGGACTCTTTCAGCGCAGATTCGTTGTACCCGGCCAGGTGAATTTACAGGGTAATAATTCACCCGGCCGCGTGGAAGTTTCTGGACTGCGCAGTGTTCTTATAACGGCCATAACTTCTTCTACCAAACTCCGATTGAGGCGTGCAAGATACCCACACGAAGCTCTTTTAAAGACGAAGAGATTGATATGGATTAGGGGCCGATTGGACTTCAAAACCTCCAGTAAAAATTGTCATAAACCAAGGCTGCTGCACATCCATATATTTAGTACATTTTTCTACACATTCTTAACAAAGTGGTCAACATACCAACATAATAGAGTAGTAGATATAAACACGCTCAATAATAGACAAAATAGGATCAATTCATACAAAACCACCCTCTAAAACCATGTAAAATCCAAGTATGTCACTCTCAAATCTTCAACTGAATACCCTCTCAACTTTTTTGTATCGTTTCATTTAATAAAAAGAATAATGATTTAGAGACATAATGTCTTCATGCCATAATACCCCTATGTCATTTTGCCATAAACTTAATGTAAATATATACTAATATACCCTTAATTTAAATAAAGGAGATTATATAAATATTTATGTAGTACTATAACGTTTATTATGAAAGGAAGTCAATATCTTAATACTCCCTTCGTCCCGCTTTAGCAGTCCCATTGACTTTTCTGCACTCGTTTTATAAAAATGATAATAAATAGTTAAAGTGGAGAAATATAAAGTAAAAAATAGAATAATATAGAGAAAAGTCTTATCTACATTATTCTCTTTTTTACTTTATTATTTCTCTACTTTAACTATTTATTATCATTTTTACAAAACGAGTGCAGAAAAGTTAATGAGACTGCTAAAGCGGGACGAAGGGAGTAACTTTCAATAACTTTAGGGAATTGTAATTAAGTCATTTAACAACTTTCTATAAATTTGCGTAAGGGAATTGTAATTAAGTCATTTAACAACTTTATGTAAATTTGCGTAATATAAAAGGATTTGAATTAACTTATCATAAAATGGAGAATTTTATTTATTGACTGTATTATTTAAATACTAATATAAAAGTTAACTTTTCGATTTAATTTAAAATTCTATATTATAAAAATGACTATATGCATATATATTTAATTTCTTAATGTTATTATCAAACAAAATAAATCATAGTTATTTAATCAAATTATTTTATTATCTAATCACTTTTAAAATTTTACTCCCTAATAGTCATTCACATCTATTTATTCTATTAGTATTTAAAAATTACTCATCTAATAGTGATTTACATCAAATTATTTCATTATTAAATAATTCATAAAATTATATTGTAAACATATAGTGTATTTATAAACACTTAATTTCTTATCGATATCATTCAACAAAAGAATAATAGTCATTCACATCAAATTGTGTTATTAATTGTATTAAATAATTATTAAAATTCTAAAGTATAAAATCAAGTACATATATTACTACTTAAGTTATTAGTGATATCATCCAACGAAATAATAATAGTTATTCTTATCAAATTATTTTGTTATCAAATTATCTTTACTAAACCATAAAAACTAGTAATGTGTATATTTAACGAATTCATGGTATTAAGTGTATTTCTTAGTGTACCATCGTTACTTAAAAATAGATAATTGTGAAACATGACTAAATTTTTTATATATAATTGTATTATAAGTAAACTAAAATTTATAATAGTCATTTTCATCAACTATTTTTTTATTAAATAATTTTTTAATTTTTTAAGTTATAAAAAAGAATACTTTTATATGCACTTATGTTCTTAATGTTATCATTCAAAGAGTTAGTCATATAATAAAGTGGATTTTCTAGTGTATTCTGCATCGTCACTCAAAAATCGTGAAACACGACTAAAATTGATATTATAATTGAAAGTAAATTAAAATTGTAGTAATAGTCATTGTCATCCAATTATATTATTATTAAATAATTAATAAAATTTTTAAGTTATGAAGAAAATACATGATATCTAATAATTACCGGCTAAGGTGAGCGAGAGATAAAGCATGACTAGGAAGAGAGACGCCACGAGCTTCGTCATTACAAACTTGTGATGAATAGTGAGATAGCTAAGCTAGTAAAAAAAAAATACTCTTGTTGAGATGGAGATCATTTGGAACAGTTACTGGTTATTTATATATTAGAAATACTCTGCTTATTTAGTAGATCATTAGATGAATATTTCTATCAAATGAGTTTCTCTTTATAATTTGTGGTTATTTACAATTACGGTTTTTCTGCTCTAATATACTTGTTTGTGAAAATTTAGATTTCATAACTCTATCTTCTCTCAAATCTTCAACTGAATACCCTCTCAACTTTTTTTTACCGTTTTATTTAATAAAAAATACCTTATTAATTTTTTCGCATGATTGGCGCTAATTACGATCATTTTCGTTTTATATAATTTTGATTTAGTCTCATAAACCCCTAGTCCTAATAAGAAGCACCTATGAACTATCAAATAATTGGTCGGATTGGATTTTTGGTGTGCTTATTAATTTAAGGTTGAATTGTCCGCAAATAAATGAAGTTTACAAAATTTTAGTTTTTGACTAAAATATTGTGTGGTAAGAGAAAACAAGTGAATCACAACCTATATAGTATAAAGCTTGGAAAACTAGGAAATATTGCATGTATGTACTAACTCAACAGGAAGAAGTGAAAGTAATATAAGATTCAAGTCTACCTAAGGCCACAATTTGAAAGCAAGAAGTGACAAAGAACACTAGGAGTAGATGTTTGTATCTAATAACAGCCTCTAACAAGTAATTCACTAACTAAAAATTCTCTATTGTATCTACATGCAGTCGACGGATCAGCTCCAATTCGAGGATCAATGCTGTCATCGTCCACAGCTCTATCCTGATTCTGAAGGTGGAATAATGAGTGCCAATCTCTATGGTTTCACATCTTCTCGGTTGAAAACAGGGTAATAAGTATCCAGCACGAGCTGTTCTAGGATCTGCTGCGTGCGCCATAGATAAGACGAGTGCCCATCAATAAATTCAGTCGCGTCCACCTATGTTAGATCGGAAAAGAGCAGAATGAGTTGTTATTTGGTGTTCCAAGATAAGCATATCATGTAAAATTTGAACTGAGTTGCAGAAGCCTTTACATTTTCAATGCCTGGGACATCAACCGGCTGAATTCCGGCCAATCCTCTTGTAAGGAGACTGTTCAAAAAAAGATAATCATTTGTGTAGTAGATATCATAAGCACATTAAACTTTTGAATAATGTATTGAGTTCATACTTGGCACGAAATGCCATTCCGAGCATCCAATCATTTGTTGAATATACATTGATGTATCTCCCAGCCACCATCTGCAGAATATTATACAGCTAACTTCAGACCATGGAGAGTCATAAATGGAGATAGATCTCTTTCGTAAACGACATTGCATCCCTATAATAATAGGTGCCAAGCAACTACCTTTCGAGTAGCTTCCCAGTTTGTGTCTTTAATAGCTATGGGAGCTCCAAGAAGAACAACTCTTTCCACGAGCCCAGCTGATTCAAAATCAAGGAAACGAAAAAAACTCCGGCAAAATCAGATATAACAAAATTTTAAAAGAAGAAATAGATAAAGCCAAAGCAGAATGGAGAACATGCCGCCTAGGAATTCAACTGTGAGTGTAGGTTGGAAGAAGTAACTGGACAAGAGTTGAAGGTTTACAAATGAGAGCTATTCTGCTGCACGATTTTGAAATTAATAAGTCCTCAAGTCTATAGCCGTATTGGTTGGTGCAACGGGTCTGTTTGGGCTCAAACATGAACAAAATGCACAAATATCAAACCATGACTTTCTTTATATCATCTACATGCTTACCATTACTTTCACTTTCAGCCAAAGTCTCAAGGCAACTCAGAATCACTCTCGCTCCTAATGAGAAACCCACGAGAGTCACAGGCCTGGAAATATGAACACCATAAATTAAGAATTTTGGAAGGATACCAAAAATTACTATACTTTTCTAAATGGATATACCTGTGGCCTTGCAAACCTTTCAGTAACACTTCTGCCAGCATTTTTCCTGCCTTATCGGATCTATGAAGTAGAAGAATATCACACACATCAGATTTTCCCACTATATAGGTCCCCTTCCTTTCAGTTGTATACTTGTATTAAATTGAGCAAATTATGTTCATCTATTTTCATTTATGTTAAAATTAAATCTCTTGTGTAAGACTTGGCTCCCTATACTACACCAAAGTATAAAGACCCGATTTTTACAAAGGATAGTTTAGAGATGTAACATATACATGAAGGGAGATGATCAAAGTATAACTAATTTTAAATGCATAACTAGAGAACCCAAATTTAGTTCACTATAAAAGCAATTTAGTTCACAATAACTTATAGTGAAGGATTTACTCCGCAAAGGATTTAGTTCACTATAATGGCGTTTTGGTTCACTCCGTGTTTTCAAATTCGTGTTGTGAACTAAAATGCCTTTATAGTGAACTAAATCGCTTTTATAGTGAACTAAATTCGTATTCTCTAGTTATGCATTTAACTAGTGATTGAGTGCCCTATATCACTTCTCTATACATGAAACCTAATAATTATCGAGAATTTCAGCATTATATGAGTCTACCAGAAGCGTCATCTATTTATTTTGACTCAATATGACAAACAAAGCATCTGAGTTGTCACTATTTTATGACATTGTCAAAGTCAAGTGGGAAGAAAAACCTGTCTATGGCAATTGCCCAACTGCTATCGATAAAACTAGTAAGAGAAAGCAATGCTGCTGGCCATGCCAGTGCTGTCATAAGGGTGCTTAATACAGTCATCATGGCACCTTGTTTCATCAATTCCATGGCGATTTCTGCAGAAAAAAAGTTACCATGTTCATGACTAAGAGTGAGTATTCAATGGCCATAGCTGATAGATTTTTTATATTTAGCCAGCAGAAACAAAATCCTTTACTTGAAGTAAGCCAGTCTTGAATAGCAGTGCTGACAGCAATTAGATGCTCCGACTCCCACTGCAGTGCGTACCTAAAGATACAACAGGTATGCTTTCATAAGAAGTTAAGTATGCTTTCACTGCTAGTGAAATCATAAATGCACAGAATAATTATATCTCGGGTCAAGTTTACTTAACATACTACTACAAGACAAGCAACTAGATAGATTGTGGTTTTAAGGGCCACAAAATTGTGCTTGGTCAAATTATTTGCATTACACCACCATAACATGGAATAATACAGGTGAATACGACGCTTAATAATCACGGAATGCAATAAAATGCAGGGAAAGATACCTTTCCAAGTTTTCATGTTGTGCTTCCCAAGGTCTCAAAAAGTCTTCTTCCTCAAAAACGAATCCTGATATTAAGATCTCAACAGCAAGTCGCTGACAAGAAAATTTGAGTAAGGAGAGTGGATACTATAAAGAAAGGAAGAAACAACACATGATTTAGTTATCTCAGGAATCAAGATAACTGCTTCAATTTCTACTAAACGATATTAACAAGACAACAAACATTATCATAAGCTATTATTTTTTCTTCTCCATTTCCAAATTTTATCCAGCTGAAGAAACTCACCCCTTGATTATGGTTATCCCCTATTGTTTTGAACTCAAATTCTTTAACATCACCAATTCTCCTAGCCACTTTGGTACCTGTTAGTCCGGCTCCAGCCGCTGTGCCAAAAGTAAGGCAGTGAAATATAAATGGGCAGACAAAACTTGCAAGTAGTTATCAACAGACACTGAAACAAATTTATTTAGTAGAAAGAAATAGTAGTTAATTTAATGGAGAAAAACACTTAGAAAGTCCATCAAAGTTGATTGATGATGAAAAAGGGCGCACACCTCCAAAGGAAGCTGCAACAGCCACAGAACCCGCAACGCTTCCAGCAGCAGTAGCTACTGCTGCAAACCCACCTGCCCCAATAACAGGTATAATGGTCCCTAATGCTGGTGCTAAAGCACCGAACCCAGCTGCAATTGCTGGAGCAGCTAAACCTTCAATGATAAAAACAAACTCGAAACTCAGTATACCCACCCAACATATAAAATTCCAAAATATATGAAATCATGTTTTCCACCATCATCAATAAAACAATGAATAAAGAAAAAAACACACCTCCAGTAATTGCCATCAAGGTACCTCCTGTTAGTGCAGCAGCACCAATGATGCCTCCACGTTTCCACTTCTCCCACGAGGTGTCTGTGGAATTTCCGTCTTCTTTGGATTCCTCCTCTTTCAAAATTGCCATCGCAGTACAAGCAACCATAATTTCAATTGATTCCTGCAATTTTTAGCTAAATTGTCAGAATCATTTAGTTTAGTAAGAATCAGCAGAGAAAACACCACCGCAGCTGCAACTCGCTCTGAAATGTTGAGAGAACACTTGGAGCTAACAGGAATATATATGAAACAAGTCTGAGATCTTATAGTCAGATGTTCACTTTCTTAGTTTCTTTACAGGAAGATTATTGCACAATAGACTAGCAGAGACCTAATCCTTCAGGAGAAGACATCCAATAATATAAAGCAAAGAAAAGGGTCTAATGCTGCGCGGAGATGAACAAATTATTTTTTACATGCAGTCTTACGATGCATGCTAATTTTGACATGTCATTCCAAAGGATAATTCCAGTATATCTGAGGATCAAAAAAATAAAAACTATATGCAACACATTTAAAAACCAGAACATATGTAATTATACCATTTTTATCCATTTGACATCAAACCATGTTGCCAGCAACCTCAATGCTACACGATGTCTGGAATCATAGCCCTTTCTTCTTTTGGCGGACTTTTCGTTATCTTCAGGCAGATCTGCCAGACAAGCTGAAAGAAGCTCATAAAGAACCAAAACCTTCGTCTGGTAACTAACTATTTCTGCCTCTTCCATTGGCCTTCCATCTGATTCAATGATATTTTTTCTGACCGCTTGCTCTGATTTAGATGTAGCAACATCTTTCTCCAGCTGAGAAACATCAGATGGACCCCTCTCTTCTGGTTTCGATTCTTGAGTTTCCTCCGGGGCTGAAAACTTCTCCCGACACGAATACTCATACTTTAGTCGTCTTTCCTTTCTGGAGTCATGGTCTGCAGGCGATAATTCCAATTTCGAAGACATAGCATCGACAGCGTCGACTAGAGCAGTTACATTCTTAGCAACTTCTGATGGCACATTACCACTTTCCTCCGCAAGTAACCTTAGGAACTGGCGATAGAGCAAGAATGAAACCAATAGAAATTTAGAACGCACACACTAATTCCAGCAGATCCCTAGCAACTGAGACAATACTAATACGACATAAGAGTTGTAAAATCTCTTAATATACATGGATTACCTTGTGTTATGTTTTTCTACCTAGGCTAATAAGTAATGGTGATGTGAATAACATGCAAATCCTTTATCTATCACGACAGAATACTAATCTCTCTGGTTTAAGATTAGATAAGATAATAGATAAAGCAATAAAGCATCACAAATTTATGAGGTGAGAGTAAAATTGCAGTTGAAAGAGAAAAATCTGAGAAATTAATAAACACACAGCTCCATGATTCTTTGCTGGTGAAGATCCAGCAGAGTCCTCCAGCCCACCCCATGATTTGCTATCAATTTCAAAAAACCTGAAATCACAAAATCAAGGCATCAACTTATTTGTGAAGTAGACATGCATATATTCAAATAGAAGGTCGGCATTGCTACGCTTCTCCAAAAAGGGGGAAAATTAATTACTTGAAGACAGGTTGAAGGAGGGCGGAGGATCGATTGCCCCACAGCAGCGACGGAGTGCCGTCATCGGCGGAGGCGGGAAGGCCGAGTGGCTGAGTCTGGTGGATCTGCGCCTGGTTCAAGGCCATCGCAAAGAGTGCTGACGCCGAGTGTTTCTGCGGCGGCGTCAGCATCGATTTCGATGATGATGACATTTCTTTGCCTATTTTGCAGTTCGAATTTGGCGCTAATTGAAATCAAACATGCGAAAATGAAGAAATATGCAGAGAATTGAGAGAATTTCCGGAGGTAAATTGATAGGGAATGATGAGATTATGCAAAATATTGGAGTGAATGAAGCATTTGATCAGGATGGAATGATGATTCAGCAGTTGATGTGTTCGTTTACGATTTTTCTTTGCTTTTCCATTTAGTTTTGACGGTTTCTCGTTATAATATGATTTTATAGCAATTAAATAATTTAAATACACACAAGTACTTTCTAGTAATGACAATATTATAAAATGAAAACAAAGACTCTTTGCATTAATCATTTCAACATTCATTCGTTTCAATCTCAACAAGATATGAAAACTATAGTATAGGATCCATGTGAATGGTATATTCTGATATAAAGATGTCAAATTATAATCTATCTACCAACTTTAAAAATTGGTATGAAAATTTATGAATTTTAAATTTGTTCACAATTACTATCTATATCATTGCAAAAATTTTGGTTAAATAGGAGTATTTTGATCTGGTAGTCAGGAAATCGCATGTGAATGTCACAACCGAGGATTAAACAAAATCTTATATACATAAAATAAAATAAAATAAAATAAAAAGAAAAGAAAAAAGAGTGAACTATATCAAAAGTCTCTGACGTTTTCAGTTGTGACATTACAGGTCCCTCAGAAAAAAAAATATCCCCAGATATCCCTAACCTTAAAATTAATCATGTATCATGTTTTTGTAGTCAATTTTCGGACTAAAATACCCAAATGCCTTCATGGGCATCTTAGACATACTACACTCAAACTGGCAGACCTACTCTGCCATCTCTGCAGAACTTGTCAAATCAGGTGAATACACTTTTCAAGATCAGGTGAATACACTTCATGTGCAGCATGCAGCAGGCCGGAGTAAATTATAGCTCTGCTGCAACAAAAAATGGGCACCGACAATATGATTCTCAAGATCAAGCTGCTGCTTCTTGCTCTGTTTCACCTCCGATCCCAACCCAGTGAGTCCACGTTTCTTTATTCTTCAGTTTACTGCATTTCAATTCTTGGGAATTTCTAGGTTTTTGTGTTGCTTCATGTGCGTTCTTTTCATACCGTTTTCGAAGGAATTTGGAATTGAACTTATAAAAAATTTGAAATTTAGCTAGTTTAGGGTCGAAATTTGGAATTGGGCTTATAAAAATTCAATCTTGAAAAGTGTATTGAGCTTAATTCTTGAATTCACTCCATTTTGTGTTCTTTACACAACATTTTCGAAGAAATTGATGTTGATGATTAGTTATGAGTTCAATCTGTCCGAATCAGCAGCAATTTAGCTAGTTTAGGGTGGATATTTGGATTTAAGCTAATAAAAATTCAATCTTGAAAAGTGTATCCAACTTGATTCTTGAATTTCCATCAGGTGAACAGTGACTGATGTGCAGCATGCAGGCCGCTACTGCAGGATCTGCAGTATTTGTCCAAAATGCCCTTTAAGGGCTGAAGGGCTTTTTAGTCACAAAAAACATGATACGTAATTAATTTTAAAGTTAGTAACATCCTAAGATATTTTTTTTTCTGAGGGACCTGCAATGTCACAACTGGAAACGTCTGGGACTTTTGATGTAGTTCACTCAAAAAAAATGATGTTGTTTCGTTGAAAAGCATTAACAATATATATTACATATAGGTAAGGTTACCAGATTATTTTCGGTGATTTTAACCCACACTTTAAATTTCAGAAAATGTTTAGAATTACCAAAATATAAGGGGTAAAAGACATAATAAAGCTAGAAAAACTCGACTGGTATTCCTACTGCATGTAGTTGGTGCAAATTCTATTGCTATATATATATACACACTGCCAATATACTCCATATATTTTGGATAATAGTCATTTAAATCATAAAATTTGATTAAATTTGGCTTGTTCCATATATGTCATAATTTAAATTATTATTATTATTTCAATTTCAAAGTTTATGGGACTTAAATTAAATGCTTGACATATATTGGGATACACTCAACATGTGCAGTTATGGAAGTACATACAATTCAGAAAGTCATTTGTGAGGCTATCTAATTTAAGACAACGAATAACATTATAGTACTACATAGAAGACGAATTGTGACGATTACCCTTTTCATAGAAATGTGTCTATATATGTTACAAGTTGAAGAGAATATCAATTAAGAACACAATTACAATCAAATCACTCAATAATCAAAATAGATCACAACAAACTAGTGAGCCACTCATGCCCATCAATGAAACTAAGTGATATAAACGGTTGAGCCTCTTCCTTGGTGAGCTCCCTCGCCCACTTCACCCTCCCCCCAAAACCCGCCCCGGGCCCCGAACACTTGAACTGCCCATAGAACACCGTCCTACACAAGAAAAAAAAAAAAAAAAAAAAAAAAAAAAAAAAAAAAAAAAAAAAAAAAAAAAAAAAAAAAAAAAAAAAAAAAAAAAACGTTAGTATTAAAATTCATGTCATCTCCAAAAGGCTTTATAGTTAAACAGAAAAGAAAAAGTGTGATTAATTAATTAATTAATTAATTACATTTGTCTTTGTTTGTCTCCCCAGTCATTCCAGCCTCTAGGGGTGATGATCTTATCCATGTAGGTGTAGGCGAAGACGACGCGGGAGAACGTGCCCCATGCCCGGCCTAGATAGAGGGCGCCTGACCCGGTGACCTTGCAGTTGACAAAGGAGAAGCCCGTTTCTTCGAGCATGCTTTCCCTCTTCTGCGCGGTTAGAGCGCCGTACGTGTCGGTCTTGGCGTGGAGATGGCAGCTCTCGTAGAGAGACAGCCCGTTTCCGAAGATGAAGTCGACTGAGCCTTGGATGTAGCATTTCTTGAAATAATGCCTCCCCTTGTGGTCGTAGAGGGTGTCTTGCGCCCCTACGAATCTGCAGTTTATGAATGCCGCCATGTCGGCCGATATCCGCAGCGCCACCGCCTGCTTCCCCGCCGCCCCTGCCGGCGGAGGCCGCGCCTTGTTCTTGTTGGGAAAAAGTTAAACAAAGTAATATTAGAATCTCACGTCGGTAGAAAAATAGAACTGCAATAACTATATTAATAAATCTCATGGAGTGCTCTTATAATCATTAATTGATTGTAGGATGGAACCTTACGAACTTTAGTATCAGAGCAGATCGCAGACAGTAGAATATAAATGTTAACTAATCTAGTAATGTATGTTGGTCGAAATAGAAAAATACCTAACTCAAAAGTATAATTGAGTTTCAAATTTGGTCCAAGCCCGATAAGGAAAAAATGGTTCACCTTAGGATTGAAGAAGGGTGTAGGCAAATGAAACAATTAAATATCACAATATTCGACATTAGTGTAAATAGAGAATTTGGACCACTATAAGTCTCGTGGACTATTCTAACTATCCCCATTGATTCTAAAAGTAGATAATTCCTTCTATCAAAAGTGAAATCTCATTTGACTTATATCAATTCTCTAGTTATTCTCACTCATTAGTATCACCTTAACTCTTAAATTATGGACAACCTTAAATATGATGTTCTTTGCAACGAAATGCGGCGCATTGACAGCGAACGTGGCAGAGCCGTAAGTTCCAAGAGGCTCCCCGGTGGGGCCTAGGCGGTCGGCCGTGTCGTCCCACCGGATTATGGTCCTTCCACCGCTGGCTCCTTCCAATGTGAGGTAAGCCAATGTGACAGGAATTTCAATCTTCTCCCTACATATAAATACATTCATTAAACATCAACATTGAATTAAATCAAACAATGTAACAAAATTAACAAATGTGAATTTACCTATAGGTCCCTGGAGCAACCGAAATAACTACTCGGCATGGATTGAAGAGAGGCAGAGAAGCAATGGCGCTCTTGATGGTGGTGAAGTCTCCTTTCTTGGGATTCTTGTGAACCTTAATGTTCTTGCAAGGATGGGAGATGTGGTTGGCCTCCATCGCGATAGAATGGTTGCGCCAGCTCATGCGTCTCACCCAATCGAGGTAGTTTTCTTCGCTGGTTTTGAAGATGTTGTCGGAATTCGCAGTGCAATTCATCAAGAAGAACAATAACATGAAGAGCTTGAGTGCCATGAATTGTGTCCAATGCTAGTTTAGTGGGATGGTCTTATCCAAGAAAGATAGAAACAGAGTTTATTTTAAGTAGGATGGGGGTGGGGGTGGGTGGGGTGGGGTGGGGGGTGGCTGCAAGGTCTTCTGGTTTTGTGTTTGTTAGTTATGTCAGATTTTAGTCCCATCACTTACTGTCAAACCCTGTTTTCTAGTGTCATTTTTGAGGACCAAACTCATGTAGAAATTTTGTATTCCACTGTCAAAATTATGAATCTACAACCTTATTTAACTTGTAGTTTTGGTGTTGATATATTCAACTAAGTGCCTAACTGTCTTGGTTCAGTGAACTCCTTTTATCTTGGTTCATTTACTAGTGTTAATACTATGATGTATAACATCACATTTTACTTAATTTGATGCATTTTTCTTTTGAGATAGTAATTGTAGCAATTAAGAAAATGTCTTCACATTTGTAGCAAAATAGAAATTATCTTATTCTTTTAATTGTTGGGATTTGTTGAAGCATTCTCCGTTTGTGAAATGGCGTGATTTTCCCTTCACCATATTGAAAAATGACAAACATTAGGCCGTTATTGTCTTTTTTTTTTCTAAATTACAAAGTTTTTACATGATTGTTACCCGCACAAATTAATTGCACTCGCAAACGGCAAGCACCACATTTTTGTTTGGCGCGCGGATCCGAGCATGTGGAACCGCATTTTTTTTTATTGTAACACTAAAAATTGAAAAAATAGAATTTGTGGAATGCAAAGGTGTGTCTTAAATGAACAAGTGAAAAGTCGTGTAAACATAGCGAATTAATTAGGTGAAAGATGGTCATTATTTGGCAATCAGCCCTTGATAAAATACTATTTGCAATTAAACTATATACGAGGTTACAAGTAAATTTAGGTAAAATAATAATATAGAGAGCTGGCATATTTACAGAGATTGAGAGTTGACAAATACATACAAAAAGGTGTCTCAAAAGGGGACCATTCAAAACAATGCATTTTCTTTTTTCCTTTCTTTTTTGATTTAAAATCAAAGAATAAAAATGCACTGTAGACCCAACAAAGGAAATATATAAAAGATGGTGCTAATGGTGTTTGACATGTTTCATGATGAAGAAAAAGAGAAGCTAGTTAAAATAGGTTGATGCTTTTAATTAATTGGTTTCTTTGTATAGAAAGTAAAGCAAATTAAGATTCAAAGTATGTAAGGGGAAGAAGAAGAGATTGGTTCATTTTAGGTAGGAGAATGATGGGTGGTGACAGAAGCCTGTCATGTTGCAAAACACCATTGTCTTCACCTTCAACTACATATGACATAACATGAGATATGCTCATCATTGATAAAGGATTTATGTTATCTTGCAGTTTATTTAATAATTTATAAGCATGCTAGGTGTTTTTGTGCTCGCTATAGCCTAAACAAAATATTTGGTATGAAAAACAAAATATTCGTTTTATAAATATATTTATCTCCATTGTTATCCGGAAAAATACTAAAACAAAATATTTGGAATGAAATAAAAAAATATTCCGTTGCCGGGACTTGAACCCGGGTCTCTCGGGTGAGAGCCGAGTATCCTAACCAACTAGACTACAACGGATTCCGGAACTTAATGTTAAAATAATAACATATAATCGATAAATTAAAGAAGTCTACCAAAAGCCCTTCTTAGTGAGCACATGTTGGTTTCCTCAGGCTTTTTAATTTGTTTTAAATAGGGTTTATCAATTCAAAATTATGCTAGTACTTAACTAAAGTTAATTAGTTCTGATTCTGGTTTATCATTCCCCAATTATTAAATTTTATTAGGATTTATTTATTCAATCAACCAATGACAACATCTATGCAAATACACTCTGAAGCCAGTGAGCTTCAATATCACCAACCACATATATTTGATTAAGTTTGTAAATCAAGGCTCTCTTTTTATAGGCACAGATAATTTATTGGTGAAAAAAGGGGAAAACATTGAAGAAAAATTACATGCCATCCAAACACCAACAAATAAAATGTATCTAACTCCAAATTATGGAATGATATCCACCTCTAATATTTTGGAGATTAAGCTTGAATTTCTGATCTTTGTTGCTATGTGTTTGGTTGTTACCATAGTAAACTTTCTCAGATCCTTCATTGACCCAATCGCTTCCGGTAGCGTCTCCAGATACGGACAATTCATGATTTCTAGTTGTTTGAGCTTCGGCATTGCACCTACAACTAGTATATTTCTCAGATTCCACAGCTCATTGATGCGAAGGACTCGGAGCCGAGGAAACCCATAGCGGATCACCATTTCTGGACCGGTGTATGCATTCCGCAGTTTGAGCTGTTCTAGGCAGTGTAGCTCCCTAAGTAACGGCATAGGGTCTTCATTAAGACCAGTATTTACGAGAACCAATACTACCAAGTATATATTGGCACTTGGTAGCCTAGCTAGGCATCCGTCTAGTCTAAGTTTATCGAGTCTATTTAGAGCACTAATCTCATCCAAACACGACATGCTTCTGAAACGAAACCCTCTCAAGGTAAATTGCCTAAAGCTCGTCAATTTAGCTAGTGATGCAAAGAGCTTGCATACATCTGACTTTTCATCAACTTCTTCAACGCCTAATTTATAGAGACGAGTCATCTTCTCCATGCTCGAGGCCTCATATGTCCAATCATAAATCGAGATGTAGGTTAGAGTCTCAAGATTTTGTAGTGCATCTACTTTCAAAGGCTTCTTGAAAATCACATCACACATGTAAAGATGGCAAAGGCTATCCATTTCCTTGATTATATCAGGCACCTCTACCATAAAGTTTAGAGCTATATCGAGAACATCAAGCCTTTTCAAGCCTCCAAACGAGTGTGGAATCTCTTGTATGTAATTGTTTCTCAATCCCAAATACCTTAGCTCAATCAATGTGCCTATAGTTTCTGATAAAGTCTTCACCCCAAAATCTTCCATGTCGAGAATCTTAAGGAGTTCAAAACTCTTCCAATAAGACTGGCTAGCATTGCCCACGTAGCCACCACCTCCATGGAAGATGAGAGAGACAAGGTGTTTGGCTTGATCTGTGGAGTGATTCATCTTGTCTCTACCACAATGGATAACACGGTGACGAGGACTCTGCAAGGGTTGACTATTTACATCGCTCCTTAAGATCTCAAAGCCCATTTCTTCCTCTGCTTTTTTGATGGATAACTCATGTAGTAGAGGATTGATGCGACACCTTTTCACTTTAAACTCTTTCGGGTACGGATGCACGACTTCAATAATGGATTGTTTAAATAAACTGTATGTAGATGCCATTTTTGTATTCAATCCACTTGATGCCCAAATTTGTTCCAACTTTTCTTCCCTCATTATTGCATTTTTCTTAAAAAATGACATGTGCAAGAAAAATGGCTTGAGTTCTTCATCCAGTTCATGATACATCGGCTCTAATAACTTCAACGATTCACTCAGATCAATTGAATCAAAAAGTTCCTCCCATCCAATTCCTTCAAGTCTTTGCTTAGCTTTTTGTCTTCCAGCATCTATTATAGCCATCGGCAAACCTCCACATTTTTTCAACATCTCTTTCCCCTTCCTCTCCAAATGCTTTGGTAACTTGTGTACAAAATTGTCACCACAAAATAAAACATTCAAAAACAGTTGCCAGCTCTTATCAGAATCCAAAGGCTTCATCTCATGAGTATAAAAGACATCTTCCTGAATTGGATAGCGGCTGCTAATTTTCGGACGCCGCGCATGGACGTCCTCTGGAATTTGATAACGGCTTGTGATCAACAATCTACATCCATGGCCTGATTATGGGACGGAGAGAGTACTTAAATTAAGTCCGTTGATAACAATGAGATTCAGGGTTCAAACTCTATCATTCTCTACCCATGCAAAACTATTATTTTGATATATCAACACAGTATATTGTACTCTGAAATGATACTCCCTCCGTCCATAGAAATAGACTGGATTTTATTTTTCGTCCGTCCCTAAAATATTCTATATCCATTTATGGAAACATTTTACTTTTAAATTTATGGGCTCCACCATGCACTATAGTCTATATTATTTCAACTATTTCTTCTTCTTCTTCTCTTTTACTTTATTAATTACACATTAAAACGTGCATCATCCCCAATTAGCCTATATTATGCGACTGAGAAAGTAAGTTTTATGTGGATCAAGGAAGGATATATCATATATTAACAAATTAAATTGAAGAATTTATCTAAACAAAATAAAATAAAAGTATGTTAGCAGTTTTATTGCTACCTAAAGGTGAATGAGTTCGATCATGCATAATTAATTTCAGATAAGATATATAGACGAACGTACCGCTACGTGCAAGATCTATCAAGAAGGATTCGAAGTCCATATCTGGCAATAGGTTATCAACAACAATGAAAAATGACATTCTTCGCAGGCGTTGAAGAAGCATCCATCGAAGACTCTGGTTGTCCATTTCCTCCAGCAACGAATCTCCATCTCCATCATGCTCCAGCAACTGCTGCACCAGTTTCACAAGCACCTCCTTCGTACTTGTGTACCTAGAAACAGGGGCGGACACAGAAATCATCAGGCTATTTTATTAAAAAAAAATTATTTAAACTATATTCATGTATAATTTAGCTCATGGATAAGGGCTGTTGTATAAAAATTTGCATAAAATTGGTAAAAATTAATAAAAATTACAAAGGAAAAATATAAAAAAAAAATCATTTTCTTAAGCCCCTAGTCATTTGTATGTGTGTCCTCCCATACCTAGAAATGCTTAACCATGCACGAAGCTTGAATTTTTCAACGATGGCCGGATGGTTGTATACTAGCCTGGCAAGAGTGGTCTTTCCCGCACCAATCATGCCTTTGATACGCAAAACCACCAGGTCTCGCTCCTCGTTGAGAATCACTCTACCTATAAGTTGTTGCACGTCTTTCTCCAAGCCCACCACGACACCTGATTCGTCTCCTCCTTCAACACTTTGTGGCTTAATCAGCCCCCCTCCTGCTCCAAACTCCATAATGCGCTTTCTCGTCTTCCTCAGCTTGCCTATGGCGTGATAAATATTGGTAAGGTAGATACCGATGTTTTTTCGTTGGATCAAGTCCGCTGCAATCTCGACCAAGTCAGCTAGCAAATGATCAAGTCTGATTCTTTCTCCTGATTCCTTGTCTCTTAAGAAATCCAGCATCATTCTCAGCTCATTTACTACTTCTTTCACATTCCCTATATCTATATGGGAAATGTGGCTTGAGGTAACTTCAACCACGAAACTCTCTAGTGTTTTTATCGCCTCTGAGATGATGGCCTCCGACATGTTTCTGGTCAAATTGCATAGGCAAATATTATTAGTAGAGAATGAGACCAATGATATTGAAAAAAAAAATTTATTAAAAATGTACGTGGACTAATTTTGAAGGACTGGATCAAAATGATAAAAATGAACTATTTTTTCGGGCAAGGGAGTGTGTTATACTCCCTCCGTCCCCGATGAATTGTCACTCTTTGACCGAACACGAATTTTAAGAAATGTAAAGAAAAGTTTGTTGAAAAAGTTATTGGAATGTGGGACCCATTTTTTTATATTGGTTTTATAATAAAATGTGAGTGAAGTGAGTTAGTGGAATGTGGGACCTATTTACCATTTATGGTAAAAAATGAAGTGTGACAATTATTGAGGGACGGACCGAAATGGAAAATAGTGACAATTAATCGGGGACGGAAGGAGTATTATTTAATTTTTATTTTTTTATTTTTTCGACTTGTAGTTCTGAATGGGAGAGTAAATAACTATCTCTTCTTTCACCTCCATCTGTCACATAAAAGATGGTCTCAGTTTGTTCCACTAAAGATGTCACATTTCCATTTTTAAAAAAGTTCTCTCTCACAATAATTAAAATATTATACTTTCTCTTTTCGCCTAACACGCGAAATAAAACCTCATAAAATCTCGTATCGTCACACAAGTAGGACATTTTTTATGGGACGGAGGGAGTAGTATTAACATTAATTATACGTGACAATTAAAAATGATAATGGGCCGGGTTTTGACTGAATCATGCTGGATCCAAATCTAAACCCTAATTTTTGATAGAACTTGGATCCGATCCAGATCCATTGCGTCCAAAAAATGAGAGTCATATTCAAAAGTCATAATATGAATTCATAATATTTCTGTTTTTAAAATAATTACTAAATGTACTCAAATCAGTATAACATCATAACAATCGTTTAGAACACTATTAACACTTTAAACGCTAAAACATTGCAAGAATCCAAAACGTGTCATTAAATAAAACTAATGATATAAAATTCATTTAATATTGAAATTAAAAACACATCAATGTTGTTAACATATAACGATGAATCTTCAACAAGTTATTACAAGATTTAGAAATAAAGTGGGAAGTATTTCACCGTTTATTTGGATTGAATACAATGTTTGAAGCGAAAGATTTCAAAAATCAATACTCTAAAACAGCATAATCATGTGAATTACTGAAACTATTGAAAGAAAAGAAAATACCTTTCTTGTAAATATTTCTTCCTATCTTTGCTGGTTTGTGACCGATTTTCCGATTCAACTCTCTTCCTTTATCTTTGCCGGCGAGTGTGATATGATAAATTGATAATGGGATTTAGAAGAACAACTCATAGACTTACATAGTCATATTGATTGGGAATTAAAAAATAAGGCATGTGAAAGGAAGCATAGCATGTGAAGCTATATTATTGAAAATTGATGTGATGATCTTGGCTGCATCACTAATTAATAAATTAACTTTTATTAATGTAAAATATGTTTTCTACAATATTCAATAACAAAATAAAGATGAAAAATTTCCGTTGCCGGGACTTGAACCCGGGTCTCTCGGGTGAGAGCCGAGTATCCTAACCAACTAGACTACAACGGATTGTTGAAATAAATGTGAAATTAATTTAATAGAATTATGAAGTTCACCAAACCCTGCTTCTTTGTTTCACTTCCACTCTTTTCACACTCTCTGCCCTCTTTCAAACTCTTCTATCCACTGGAGCGCAGCCTCTTCTCTGCTGCCAGGTACGTCTCTGATTTGTTTAATTTACTATGTTTTTGTTGTTCATCCATTTTCCCTTGTTTAAATTTCTAGTGTGATTGGCTGAAGTTGAGGTAGCACAAAGTATGATTACCTTCTTGTGCAACTTTGATGCCAAAATCGTAAAATTCCAGGTCAATTTGTTTGCGGAAAAAGTTCAGTTAATGAATTAATCGGTACAAGGAACGAGCATAGATTAATTCGGTAGGAAAACATTAGCAATTATTGGTTGTGAAAAAAGTTTGGGAAGAAACAAGATATTAGAGTTTTGTGAGCTTCGGTTCTAGAACAAAGACTACATTTTGATTAGGGCTCCTGTACTGTTTTATGGGGAGGAAAATTGGCAATTGTTGGAGAGCCCAAGCCTGTAATTATTGTCTTTTCTTGTCAATGTTATAAATAAATAGAATAGCAAATGAAATTTTCTCTCGATATTGTGGTTGAAGGAGTTGGGATGCATTTTTTTGTATTGTGCTTCTTGCTTATGGAGACTTCATATGGAATGCAAATGTGTTTGATGTCAAAGGTGAAGAATATTCATGGCTAGGACTTAACCACTAATTAGTTGGGAATGACTGGCAAAATGTTGCATAATTTTTTTACTTTAGGCTCAATTCCGTATGATTGATGGAGCATCCCTCTGATGCCTGTCATGTTATAAATTTTCCCAATTTGTTTAAATTTACCTTCTTCTTGTCTTACATTTTATTGATATCATTGTCAATACAAGAACACACCCTCATTGACCACATGTTAATGCTTTTGCTTTAATTGAGTTAGTGCACCTTAGGCTCTTTAACCTATATTTTGCTTCTCTTATTTTTTCGCCTTATGGTTGGTTGTGCAGCCTTTCATCTATCACATAAGCTATCAACAGCTTACACTTATTAAGGAGCAATGTCATCCGGGTTAACCTGTAGCCCCTTGAGATATAACATGGGCTTACCTGCAAGAGGGCTAGGATCGCATAAGAAACAGTTCATGTTTATGCCTAGTTTTGGGTCATCTGCAAATCTTCTCTTTTTGAAAAGGTAAAGTCATCTCAGTTCACATGTAGAATTTTATATTTTATATGCATAACTTGACGTCACTAATATCTTGTTTATACAATCATGTAGAAATGGTTTGGCTGCATCAACTTGGAGATATAAACAGAGAGTGGGTTCTGTTAAGTGCGCAATGGATGCTACCTTTGGAGATTCTAGCAATGAATCAACCGGTAAAATACCAACTTTTTTTATTTTCTTCATGGCCCATTATCCTATAAGTCATAACCTTAGTGATCCTGTGCTCCTTTAAGGAGTTCTATTTGATGCAAATTCCTATCTCTGGAAATTTTCTCAAGTTTCTCTGAACTTCAGGCACAAAGGATGGGTTAGCGCTTTTATAAGGATTAAGAAAACTATGCCAAATTGCATTGATATTCAGCCTCTCATTGATTTAAGCAAGCAGAAACCTTATTTATACTTTCTACTTTGTGTGTAACTTTTACTTATGGATTTAATCTGTAAGATCGATGGTAGGTATCATATGTTTATTGGTGGTCCCATGTAATATGTGAAAGTATGCCCGGAATTTCTTAACTATTGAGTATAAATGACTGCTAATCGTACATGATCTACTGCATTTACAGGATTCTACTAGCTAGGTTCATATAAAAAATTATAAAAATCTTTCATGTTAGGTCCAGGTTGTAATACATGGCATGCGCTTCAAATTTGTGGCTTCACGAGATTGCTTTTGATTGCATGTTTTGCACTTTACTTATTCATCACTGCTTGTTGCACTTGCTATATAGTCATATTAGCATTATTTATAACCCTCATGTGGAGGTCAGTCTTTCTGAATCTTCGTTCTGTTTTTTCCTGTTGTTGCAGTTATATTTCCTAGAATTAATGTCAAGGATCCTTACAAGCGACTAGGTATCAGTAAGGAAGCTTCAGAAGATGAAATTCAATCTGCTCGGAACTTCCTAATGCAAACCTATGGAGGACATAAAGCCAGTGTGGATGCAATTGAAGAAGCACATGATAAAATCATTATGCAAAAATTTTACGAAAGGAAGAACCCTAAGATCAACGTCAAGAAAAAGGTCAGGGAAGTAACGCAGCATAAATATGTCCAGGCTTTCACAAGCAGGTTTAGAACCCCATCCACAAAGGTCATTGTAAAAACTTCCATAGCTTTCTTGGTACTTGGAGTGCTAACTGTACTCTTTCCAACGGAAGAAGGCCCGACACTTCAAGTTGCTATCTCTCTGATACTCACAATGTACTTCATTCATGATCGCCTCAAGACCAAACTGCGTGCTTTTCTCTATGGGTAAGTCCTCACTTATTTTTCTACATCAATAGTCAAATTCTTGCTGACAATTGTTTCTATATGTGTTCAGGGCTGGGAGTTTTGCTTTTTCGTGGCTTCTAGGAACTTTCTTGATGGTCTCTGTGATGCCACCAATACTCAAAGGGCCAACAAGCTTGGAAGTGACGACGTCATTGATAAGCTACATTCTCCTTTGGGTTTCATCTACTTACCTTCGATGATCGCCTCTTTTATACATAACCAAAGTTTTCCAGATTCATGGTAGGTTCTTGCAGTAATGCAAGAATTGATGTGGTCGCAGTTGCTATTCTTACGGTTACAGAATGTCAGTACAGATTCATGGTTAGATTTGCCTGCAATTTATTTGAATTTATCACGTCGCGAGGGCAATTTTCCATAGATGAGGCTAGAAGTTTGTTGAGTTTTGTTACATGAAAACCTTGAGACTGGTTTATGTATTAATCTTACTTAATAGAGTTGCTATATCACCAAAGGGATGATTTACTGTTTTGTCTGCGTTCATATATCTGCAATTGCATCAAGTTTCAACAAGAAACGTGTCTCTTTTTTTGTAGGATTGTTTCATCTGGGCTTAATTCTATTTTTGGCTGATTCTATTTTTTCACATCCAAAATGGATAGGTCAATATTCAACTTTGCCTGAACAAGATTCAATTTTTCTATACGAAATCAGAAAACTTGATTTAATATATATTAATTCGAATAACTCAGGTGAAAAGTTCGTTAAATTGGTTATATTACAGTTCACAAACCGAAAAAACCCAATTCCACTGCATTCCATTCAAATCAAACACATTCAAACTCAATCTCTCTCTTCCTCTCTCTCTCTCTAGCCCTCCATTTCCATAAGGGCTAAGAAGCAGAGGAGTCTGAATCATCATCAACCAGTTTCCTAATACCAATCACATTTTATCATTTTGTGGAAACGATATCTTGATCAGACAGACTTTCCCAAGTTTCAGGTAATTCAATGTTGTTTCAATTTGCTTTCATGACATTTCACATATTAATATTATACTCCCTCCGTCCCCAAAACATAAAGCAATTTGTGTACGACATGAGTTTTAATGTGTAGAATTGGTAAAGTAAGAGAGAAGGGAAAAAAGTAAGAGAGAATGAGAAAAAGTAATTGAGAAGTAGTGTTAGAAATGATGTGTAGGGTTATTATTTATTGAAAACACTCTCTAAATGAATGTGCTATATTTTTTGTGGACGGCCAAAAATGATAATTGTGCTCTATTTTTTTGGACGCCCAAAATTCTTTTCCATGACAATCTCAGTCAATTATCAACGCCGTTCCAAAATTCCTATGCAGCTTCTTCCCTTCCATACAAAGGTCTATATTTTTCTCCTCAACTACATGTATACGAAAATCTCCATACCAAGACTTAAGACTTACTTCATAGTTCCATACAAAGGGGAGATTATGTTAAAAAAGACATTGCTACTTGAATATTAGATTCCCATTTAAATTTGACACACATCAAAACAAGAATCCAACATAATATATATTCAGCACAAAATAAATTAAAAGGAATTCACGAAGAAAAGAAGAATAAAATGTAAATATAAAATGAAAAGTTATTACTCCATAATCGATTTATTAAAAGAATACATCAAGGTTAACAAGGATAGTAACAATTGCAAAAGCTAATATTTTCTGGAATAGATATAACACAGTCAAATCTATATTTTGTAATTGCGCGCCTAATAACATAGGCTTTGCAATAGTCTGCACATTCTCCTCCCGGCCCCACTCTACATCTGATTTGATCACTAATTTGGCAAACCTTTGACGTGCCATCTTCTCCTGCGAACATTTATCAGTAATCATCATTTTTATTGACATATTGTCGTAGGATACAATCCATAATTAAAAAATATTAGTGACGAATTTATCATCACTAATATTATATGCCATCTCAAAACTTGAATAGAGAGAGATATTTATGTGCTTACCCGCTGCTGAAGCAAGAGAGAGATAAAATATGACTAGCAAGAGAGATGCGATGAGCTTAGCCATTTATGATATGAAATGATATAGCTAAATAAATAAAATTAAGTGAGATTGCAATGTTTTCGAATAAATTAAAACATGCATGACCTATTTATACGTACAATTTACGAGCTAATAGAATTTCAGATCCTAGGCATTCATGGTAATTAATCTCTGCATTCATTTTAAAAATAACTAAAATTTCTGCAAGATTAACTTGCCATCTGTCTTTTACTATAATTTTCTGCTTAAATCAAGGAGTGGTATTATATGCTAACCAAACGTTAGGATGTACTGATTTAAAATTTTGTTTTGATTAGATTCCTGATTCCAATTAAATAGAATGTATTTATTGCTTTAAATTTTTGTGTTGATTAAAAGTCAGCATATATTTTACTATATTTTGAAAAATATCTAAATTTATTATATAAATTGCGGGATTTATTGTTATACTTTGCATGATTAGCAATTGATTATGATATACAATGATATAGTAATTAGTAAATAAAATTATGTGGGATTGCAATGTTTACAAATAATCCAAGCATGACCAATATATATACGTTCATACATTTACGAGCTAATTAATCAATTTCTGATTCTAGGTTTTGATATTCATTAGAGAGAAAAATAGTGATGATATTCGACTAAAATAAAGGTTGATTTAAATCATATACAATAATGCAATGATTCAAAAGATTATGGTAAATAAAAGTCAAAATACACCAGTATTAATTATTATATAGATTGCTTGATTTACTGTCATAAATTGCATTAAATTAGAATTTCTCTCATGTAATTTGAATGAAATCGATATTTACGTCAAAGTAGTACGTAGACAAAAATTTGAAATTAGTATACAAAATTAATCATGCCGCTAGACAATTTTTATTATAGGGACGTGAATGAAAGAATATACACTCCATATCTCTCTCTAAGGGCATCCTTAACCCCATCCCGGATTTGGGCCGCAAGTCCCCTCCACGTCACCATTCCCTCAAATTTGGGATTCCAGGCCACAACTCGAACCACAACTATTCATTTGCACTATTTACAACTATAACATATTTTAATCGTAAAATAGAATACGTTGAACAATTAAAACCGGGAAAATCATTGTTCAGTCGAAAAATAGAAAATTAAAAATCCGAGGAAAATTTTTTACAAATCCTAGAAAAAATAATTATTAAGACCTAGAAAATAAAAATTACATCCTATAAAAAATATTAAAATAATTTAGAGGATAGGAATGGAGAAATTGGTGGAAGAATGTTGAAGAAATAGATATAATAAAATGGCAAAAAAATCAAAAAAAGAAAAAAAAATAAAAAAATTGGGGGTTTGCGGCCTGTCCCGATGCATATAACCCTGAGCCGGGCCGGACCCCGGGAGCGGTCCAGGGACGGAACTGCAGTCCCAGGACCGTCCCGGGCCGTGACTCTCCCCCCTCCAACGCTGAAATCGGGCCAGGACTCGCGAGTTACGACCCGTCCCAGTAGCGTTAAGGATGCTCTAAATCATGTGGTAATTTATTCAAATAAACACGTAAATTAAATGGATCCTATCATGACTTTAATTCTAAATCATGTGGTACTTCATTCAAATCAACACGTAAATTAAATGGATCCTATCATGACTTGTATTTTTCGTGATACTATTGGGAAAATTGACTTTGCATTTTTACATGTAAAGTGAAATGATATGAAGGGGTGGGTAGGTAAGGTATACCTTACCGAAACCACCATACCGTATACCTTACCGTAAATACGGTATGCGAAAAAGTCATATCTTTACCTTACCAAAGTTTTTGGTATACCGAACTTCGGTATACCTTATATTCGGTATGACAAATTTCCATACCGATACCGTACCTCATTTTCGTATACCGTACCGAAGTTCTGTATACCTTATTTTTGCGGTATACCTGACTTTCAACATCAATTAAAATAGAAAATTAGAGTTTTTAAAATATTATTTATAATTTATAATTTTAAAAATAAATTAAATATAATTTATTCATAATTATATTTATATTTCACAATAGATTTATAATTTAAAAATATATAAAATATATTTTATATACAATTGTGTTTATATTATTGTGGCATATACCTTAATTTACGGTATATACCTTAGTTTACGGTATATACCGAATTTCGGTATGCAGCGGTATACCGCGGTATTTGAAAATTCATATCGTTACCTTACCGCAATCTTTCGGTAAGGTATCATACCATACCGAAAGTCACGGTATACCAAAACAACGGTATTTTCGATATTTTTTCGGTACGATAAGACCGGTTTTTCGGTATTTCGGTATTTTTCCCCAGCCCTAGATATGATTTGTGAGCATCATTCGTGTGCATCGAAACTCTAATTGGTCTAATGCATTTAATTAGCGTTACGTGTTTTTGTATACATTTATTTTGATTCTAACATATTAAGAATTAGTTATACAAATTTTTAATTGTACAATTTTCATAAAAATCAACTCTATATTATACAAGTTGATGTAATAAAATTGTTTAACTCCCTCGGTTTCTTCATAGTTGAGTCATTTTTCAATTTTGAGTAGTTTCTTTATAGTTGAGTCATTTCTATATATTGTAACATTTTTATCTTTCTTATTTTACTCTCTTTTACTTTATTCTCTCTACTTTATTCACTTTATATTTTATTCTCTTTACTTTTCCTCTCTCTTACTTTTTTATCTACTCCCTCCGTACGATTAGGAGTCTCAGATCTAAATGGTGCGAGTTTTAAGAAATGTTAAGAAAAGTGGGCGGAAGAAAGTTAGTGGAATAGGGGTCTCACTTGTATATATTAGTTTTAAATGATATGTGAGTGGAATGAGTCAGTAGAATGTGGGGTCTCTTTACCATTTATGATATTCATGAACCGGAACTCTTATTTGTGGACGGACCAAAATGGAAACGGGACTCTTATTTGTGGACGGAGGGAGTATTTATTTAACACACTCAATATTTCTTTATAAAACTCCGTGCAAAAAAATTTCGTCACAACTATGGCGAAACGGAGGGGTATATTTTAGTGGCAGCTAATATTCTAAAATCATAGGTAGATACGTGGGACTTATGAATTCCACACCAAATGTTGAAAGTTGGCCTTGGACCCCGAAAAGTACTTCTACACCTATGGCCTATGGGTTCGTCGTGGGAAGCTTCTATGATTAAGAGACAATAACTTTGAGAGATACCAACGTTTTCAAGAATATAGAAGCTTTTCAAGGACGAACCCATAGGTGCAGAAGTACTTTTTGGGGTCCAAGGTGACCCGAAAGTAGTTGACGGCCACCTCCCGGGACAGAAGATGACGAGCCGGCAAAGAGTGAGTAATCATCAGCGCCAGAGGAAGAGAGGCTCGAAGTGCATCAGAGTAGCTTATCCGCCGTCGCGGAGTGGATTCCTTGTCGTCTGTGCTTCCACTGCCACTACCTTCCCCCTTCGGCTTCTAGGAACTTTCTTGATGGTCTCTGTGATGCCACCAATTCTCAAAGGGCCAACAAGTGACGACGTCATTTATATCTCTGCAATTGCATCAAATTTCAACAAGAAACGTGTCTCTGTTTTGTAGTATTATTTCTTTCATCTCTAAGAATATGGACTTAATTCTATTTTTTGGCTACAAAAACATAGGTTATAGTTTGTGGATGATTCTATTTTTTCACATCCAAAATGGGTAGTTCAATATTCAACTTTTTTAATACGAAACCAGAAAACTTGATTAATATATAATATATTAATTCGAATAAGTCAGGTGAAAAGTTGGTTAAATTGGTTATATTACATTTCACAATCCGAAAAACCCAATTCAACTGCATTTCCATTCCACATTCAAACTCAATCTCTCTCTTCCTCTCTCTCTCTAGCCCTCCATTTTCATAAGGGCTGAGAAGGAGAGGAGTCTGAATCATCATCAACCAGTTTCCTAATACCAATCACAATCCAACATTATATGGAAACGATCTCTTGATCAGACAGACTTTCCCAAGTTTCAGGTAAATTCAATGTTGTTTCTCAACCCCTTGATTCATCACATTTCACATTAATCCATTAATCTAATCATCCATAAAATATAGAAATTCACCAAAAAGGATGGCAATTTCTCATAAACTGCCATGCCATGATCACAAATTAGTATATTTCCACATGTAATCTTGATTGGTTGTTGCAAGATTTACCTAGTTTTTCGTTCGTGTTGGCAAATTAGTAATGTGGATGATTGTGATCAGGAGTTCAAGGGGAAGAGAGAAAATGGAGAGTGGAGGGGAGTTGATCAAAGGGAATGAGGAGAGGATTTTGGTGTGTGTGAGATTGAGGCCGTTGAACGACAAGGAAATCTCGAACAACGATGTTTCAGATTGGGAATGCGTCAGTAGTGATACTCTTGTTTACAAGAATGTCGGCCATATCGCTTCAGCCACATCCACCTATCCCACATCCTACACATTTGGTAACAAAATCCTTTGATATTAGCAAATGATCATGATAGTACGGATGCATTGGTGTTTGATCTTTGCTAATCTTTGTAGATCGCGTGTTTGGGAGTGATAGCTCCACGAAAACAGTGTACAAGCAAGGAGCCAAGGATGCTGCTATGTCAGTTGTCCATGGAGTGAATTGTGAGTAGTCTGTTTTTCTTATTTTCTTTTTATCCAATCTGTGTTTGAGACTGATGAGTGTCTCTCTAGCGACTATTCTCGCGTATGGTGAGAGGAGCAGTGGGAAGACGTATACGATGACTGGGATTACTGAGTCTGCTGTTGCAGATATATATGATTATATAGAAAAGGTGCTCTTTTTTAATGCTAATATTTCAGATTTAGAGGCTAATGTTTGGTTTGCTTATCTGATGAGTGATGATTTTCAGAATCCGGAAAGAGAGTTCGTTGTGAAGTTCACTGCTATGGAGATATATAATGAATGTGTCCGCGACCTGCTTAGTACCGATAACGCCCCTCTAAAACTCGTAGATGATCCAGAGGTGAGCCCTCAAGACCTATATTCTCAAACACTGCCAAATGCATATTCAGTCGTCTAATATGCAAGATTTTCTGTAGAGAGGAACCGTGATAGAGAATCTCACCGAGGAAATCTTGAGGGACCGAGATCATCTCACTGAGCTGATGTTTATCTGCCAAGGTAAGGAAATTGTTCATTTGTCTTTGCAATCAATGATTTTGTTATAAAAAGGGATGAATTTCATCGGTCCAGTCGTTGGCCTCTTAATTCTGAGTATTTCTTTCTGTCTACGGTTGCTGCAGCTCATGGAGACGCGTCGCCTAATAAACTGAGCCTCCGATCTCACCAGATTATTAGACTGGTATTACAAATTTCTCTGAGTTTCTGCATAACCTCATCTGAAAAAGACTAATGACGATTAACGATGACTGTTTCTGCAGACGATTGAAAGCTCTCCACGCAGCAATTTAGAGTGGGACGGCTCCAGCACTCTTGCAGCCACCGTGGTATGCAAATTCGACAATGAAAGCAGTAGTAACACATCATGATATATCGCTTCCACGTTTCAAAAATTTTAATGTGATGCAGAACTTCGTTGATCTGTTTGGAACACAACGATCGTCTCAATCATCGTCTACTGGAACGAGGTTTAAAAAAGGCAGACACATTGATCAAAGCTTGCAGACTCTGGGTGCTGTTATTACCAGCCTGAGGTAGTTAATATGTCAAATATAAACATTTTGAAAAATCAAAATCTGCTAAAATACTTGAATTCTGTTGTTTGCAAACTATACAGCAAGGGAGGAGAAGAAACCATACCTTATAAAAACTCCAAGCTAACTCGAATCTTGCAAACATCGCTGGGAGGAAACGCTAGAACTGCCATCATATGCACGATGAGCCCTGCTCGTAGCCACATTGAGCAATCAAGGAACACACTTCACTTTGCGAGCTGTGCAAAGGAGGTACTTACCAATGCACGTGTCAATGTAGTCGTCTCCGACAAAGCATTGGTGAAGCATCTGCAGAAGGAGCTGGCAAGGCTCGAGGATGAGATAAGAGGTAGCCCTTCCAGCGTCTCGCCTCAAAATTTCTCAGCATTACTCAGAGAGAAAGATGATCAGATTGAAAAGGTATAAAGAGATCTTGTGACAGAATTCATGTATCTTGACAATTTTATACTTATATAAGAAGAAATAAAAAAAACTGCAGCTGGAGAAGGAGGTCAAAGATCTGATCCTGCAACGAGATATTTTCGAGTCGCAAGTTAAAGATCTGTCGAAAATGGTTGGAGACACTGCAAGTTCAATCACACAGGTAGGTAAATGCATCAAGATACCTTATCATGCTTATCTTTACGAGTTGATGGTTTGTTCGGTGTTTTTCAGCAATCAGGAGTGGGGAACTACCCTCACTTACGAGTGCAACGTTCACCGGATGTATACCACCAAGAGCAAATCAGTTGTAAATTGTCATACTCGGATGCTGAGGCCTCGGATATCTTCAGTCGCAGCAATTCAGAGTGCCGTCCTGCAAAAGTTGCGTATGTTAATTATAGCAACAGCAATGCATCTCCAAGCACCCTACCAAGCGCTTCACGCTATACCGAGAGTGAACTGTTTTATGGTTGGCACGAGATCGACAACCAAACTAGTTCCGATTTGGAGGACTTGTGCAGGGAGGTGAACTGCCCCGACAAGGAGTATTGCAGAGGTGCAGAGAATAATTCCAAATTCTCGTATTTTCAAGTCGACACTCGATTTCCTGTAGGCAAGGTGCATGTACCACCCAGAATAAGGCCCTCCAAAGAATCAACTTCAGCAACGCCTGCTAAAGAGAGCGATGATCATAGCTCCACCGAGACTCCTGAGAGCACTGTGTCATCTCTTCCAAAGAATTCTATGTCGCATGATCAAGCTAGGATCGGATTTCTCAATAGAAGTATGCAGTTGGTGAGGAGCCTGAGCTGCAACTCTAGTCATATCTCCGGATCGCCTTCTCCATGGTTCAAGATCACAGACTACACACCAGAAAAAGAATGTCAGAGCTGTAAGAGGAAGCTATGTGAATTAAACTCTGGTTCCGGCTCGGAGAGATGCCAATCTCGCCCCAAAGGCTCGCCTGGTATGGAGAGCGCCAGACCAGCAAGAGGAGCTTCGAGTGGCGATAACTGTGCTCCCGACACGAAGAAAAAAGGCAATGATCTTCTCACTACTGAAGAAGAAAAGACTAAAAACAAAGTAGGTTCATTTAAAATTTCTGAAAATTACTATGATTTTCTTTCTTTTTGAGATGCATGTTTGAGTGCAGGAAAAGGTGAAGGATGTGAAAGAAGATAAATTCAGAGGTCTTACAAGTTGGCCAGTAGAATTCAAGAGGCTTCAGAGAGAAATAATTGAACTTTGGCATGCTTGCAATGTTGCATTAGTCCATAGAACATACTTCTTCATGCTCTTTCAAGGCGACCCCACGGATGCTATCTATCTCGAGGTGGAGATCAGGAGGATGAAGTTGTTGAAGGACAAATTCCTTCAAGGGGAGAAGGTTTTTGTCGATGGACAACGCCTATCGCTCTCCTCAAGGTTCGAATTCCATGTTACCTGACAAGACTAGAAAGTTATACACCGCTTTGAGTTAGATTGTTACAGTTTCTGTTTTCTCTTGATGAACAGTGCGAAGGCCCTTCGTCGGGAGAGGCGGATGTTGAGCGACCAGATGATGAAGAGGATGACGGAGAGAGAAAGAGAGAAGCTCTTCACCGAGTGGGGAATCGATCTCGACTCCAAAATGAGAAGGCTGCAGCTGGCTAATCTGGCTTGGTCCAAGGCAGGAGACATAAACCACATCAACAAGAGTGCAAATCTTGTTGCAAAGCTGGTCGGGTTTCTTGACCCAGGCCAGACTCCGAGCAAAGAGGTGTTCGGGATGAATCTAACGCCTAAGTATTCCACAGGAATCTGCACTTACAAACGCAGTCTTGGATCTCTCCTATGATGTTCTTCACTACATACGGCTGCATTTGTAATAGTTTATTGACATGTAAAATAAGGGCCCTCTAAAATTTTGCACACATTGCTCTTTCTTGTTTTTGCATTTAACAAACATTAAAAATTTTACATAGATTTTGCAATGTTGCTTAACATTGTCTGCTTGCGGCAGGAAATAGAAAAAAATAATTTAAATAAACAATCAAAATGCAAATTTTCACACATCAGAACTTGCAGTCTCAATCATGATTAACTAATTCAAAAGATTTTTGCTGATTCTAGATAGGCATAGTGGCATTCCTCAATTACTTTGCCTTCTCTTCTTCAGCTTTAGGTTTTTCTGCATCCGATGCTGGCTTCTGCTCCTCAACCGAGCATGTTTGGGGCTCCAAAACATGTTTGTCTTCTACTTTCTCTGATGTCTCAGTCTTGGAATTCTCAGCAGGTTTCTCTTCGATCACGTTCTCATCTGTATCTGCAGCCTTCTCCACCTCAGGTAACTCGGGTTTCTCAATTGATACCTCACATGGCTTCTCTTCTGAAAGCTTCTCTTCAGCATCTGAGGCTGGTTCCTGCTTCTCAGTTTCTTTTGGTTCCTCGGGTTTCTTCTCTTGTGTTTCAATAATCTCAGCTGGACACTTTTCCACACTTCCCTCAGCCTCTGGTGTTTCAGGTGTCTTCTCCGGAGCTTCAACCGTTGTAACCTCTGGTGTTTCAGGTGTCTCCTCCGGTTTCTTCTCAGGTGTTTCCACAATCTCAGTTGATTTTTCATCTGTTTCCTTCTTCTCAGAGTCCAGAGCTGGACACTCAGCCTCTGGTGTTTCAGGTGTCTTCTCTGGAGCTTCAACCGTTGTACTCTCAGCAAGCTTCACTTCCTCTACTTTCGTTTCTTCATCCGAAGCTGGTTTCTTCTCCTCAGCCTTCTCTGTCTCCAGAGTTTCAGGTGCCTTATCAGCACAAGGTATCTCTACTGCCTTGTTTTCCTCAGGTTTTTCTGTCTCAGCAGGTTTGTCTTCAATTTTCTCTGCTTCCCCAGCAAGGGGTGCACTCTCTCTTTCAACCTGCACTGCAGCATCCGCAGCTGCTTCGAGCTTCACCTCAGCTGCATCAACATGATTCACATCCTCTGATTCTTTGCCATTACAATCTGCTGAGCCCTTCTTCTCTTCAACCTAAACAATTCTCTAAATATCAGATTCACCATACAAAGAAGAGGTCTACAAAGAATCAAAAAAACCACAACCACATACTTGTTTTTTGGAGAATTCACTTATGAAATTCAATAAGATCGTGTCATGTTTCATTATTCTATATTCAATCCATGACGTAAAAAAACAGAATCCAAAGGATTGACTTGTTTGTCGCCTACCAAATAGTAGCAATAAACAATTTCCAACAGTTGCACAAGAAAAAGACATTGATATTATCCAAACAAGTGATGAATACGACTTGTTTTAGCCGTCTGTAAAGGCAAAAGAAGGCAGTAAATAAAGTGTCAAAAATTGATGCTAAACTCCACTGACATTCTAATCAAGCAGCAAAAGCATGCCATATCACATATAATAATGATATAAAGCAATACCTAAAGTTGAAAAGCCACAGTAAATCACTTTTGAAATTGGAAACATCACGACTCATGAGAATCGCGTGATTCCTCATTTTCAATCAATCTCAGATTTCAATCGGAAACTTAAAAAACGCACTTCACAGTTTACAGTTTACATCTATCAAACAAACTAAATCTCCGAGTTCATAACAATAAAGCATTAGTGCAAAATCCAGATACAGTCAAAAATATTCAAATGTAAACGCATAGGTTTGTACCGATTTCACCTCTTGGAGCAAATTCCCAAGCGATTGACGACGATTCGCCTCGTCATCCACCGGCGGCGCAGCATCCTTCTCCACCACCACTTCCTCAACGAGATTCACCTCCCCCTGCTCCGCCTCGCACTTCACGTCCGGCGGCGGCGCGGTGGAGGTGTCCTTCAGAACGGCGAACTTGGTCGCACACGCTCCCATTCTGTATATCTGTTTACAATTATTTGAATTTGTGGAAACCCACGCAGCTCTGTAGAGAGAGAGAGAGACGGAGAAGATGAATTAGATGAGAGAGAAAGAGGAGAAGGGTATATATATAGGCGCTAAATGAAGGGGTGCAGTACACCTCTCTACTCCGACATACATTCGATAATTTCTCGGAATATAATTGGGTCACTTTCTTCCATAAATTCATACACTTTGACTCATTCCATTTTTTTCATTTTTTTCAACCATTTTTCAGCTTCTAATATAAAATCCAGTAAATATTAACCTAACCAATATTAAATTAAATAAAGTTGCCAATTTTTTATATTGTTTTCAGACTCAACAAACAATTTACGAATAATATATTATACTATATCCTAACGAATTTTGAAAATGTCGTAGTTCATTTACCTCCAAAAACGTGACAGTTGGATTTTTGGACTAACATATAGGTAAATGACTAAAAGATTATATCCAGTGTGAATTTTTGGGAAAACATATTTATTTTGCTCGGATTCTCGTATTAATATGGGAGTATTCATAGGATCAATTTGTACAAATTGTCAATGATTGATGACTCCCTATTGGTTTCCAAAGAAAATGACATCCCATACATATATTAGCAAATAGAAATAAAGAAAATCATTATTAATAGTTCACTCTGTGCTGTATAGCTTTAGTGGTATTTCTCTTTTTTGAAAGGATTCCTCATTTCAAAAAATAAAAGATACTAGCACCTTTATGTGATGACTATGATTTGATTCAGTTATACTAATAGCATAATTATATATGTCAATTATAAACTCTTGATAAAAAAAAAATTCGATTGTTTGAAATATGCGATATAATTAATTGTATGGCAAAACACACATAAAAACGGCATAGTAATTTATTGATATCCTAGGCTGTCTAACGAAGAGTCACACCAAGATTTTATTAATTTTCTGATAAAATTACAAAGTCAATTATAGTTTTAATAATACCGGAAATTTTAATTATAACGGTAACAGTTTAAAATTTATTCGTAATCAATACCATTTGCATATGACTAAATATAAATGTCGAGTAATTGATAAGTAATGAAGTTGGTTTGTGTAAAAAGGAATTGCATAAGATATTATTTCAAACCAAAAGTTTTTGTGACAATAATGCTAAACCAAAAGTAGCGACACTTTCCAGATATGTGATTACAATGTACCCATTAACCTACTTTTTTCAAGTAATATAAAATATGTTAGTACATTTTATTTATATAGCATACAATTTCATAAATGTGAGTAGCAATTTGTACCTTAATACTCATTTCAAGTTGCATAGACTTTTCGTGCTCGCACGACTATCTAGGAAAATAATTGAAGAGAGTTCCAAAATCAACCTTAATAGTCATTATAAACTTGTAACCATACCAACTTCATACATCATTATTTTGTATTAGTATATTGTTACCATTAATTTAATAATAGTACAAAATTTGAACGAGTATGAGTTGGCCATGTTGCTACGGTCGAAACTTTGAAAACATGTTGGTTATGTTGTTGGACCCATGACCATTTCTTTTGTCAACTGCAAATATGAAATTCTTAAAATAATTAAAATAACATAGTGGAATCCAGGTTGAAATAATTTTATTATGAAAACTGTGACATAAGATTATGTTATTAATCTAATGATATCTAATAAGCCAGCCCACCTACCCTAATATTTGGGCTTTTAATTAGTCCATTTATGAAATTATAGAATTCAAGCCCAATATTCAATTTTTAAGATAATCATACTTAATTGACCCATCAAAATGATCAACTCATAAAGATTCTCTATTTTTTCATTAATCTAAATGGCTCAATATATTGATTGAAGGATATGTGTGATCATCACTTTGTCTTTTATATATACAACGTATAATATGAATATAATAGGAAAATTAAATCTCTTTTACATCAAAGTGTACATGTAAATCAACACTTTTTTTTTAATTTTTTCATCCTAACTAAGTAGAGATACTAGTATACATTCAAATAATATTGATTAATCCAAATCATCTATATTATAAATAGGCGTTGTACAAGAGTAACATACTACCAACAATCACATATATGTAAATTTATACACATATTTGATTCAAAAGAAAAGAAACATTAAACCCATTAAATTAGTAGGGATAAACAAGAATCTAAAAACACCTAATCTTCATTGTTTAACTCTAATTAAGACTTGATTACCGTCGTTGATTCTTCAACCTTCAACTCTCCACAAGCTTTCTCCTCATCAAGATTTGGATAGTATGCCGCTCTTGCCCTTTGTTCCTCTTTGGTCTTTCCCCACAACACAAAATATAGCCCTCCAACTAGTAAAAGTGCTCCCAAAACACTATCACAAATCAAACACATCAAAATCAAAATCAAACTCAATATAATATGCATGTGCTCCCAAACAAATTTGTCTTCTTTACATCTAGATGTAGACGTGACAATTGGTTTAGAAACATCCTTGTATAAAATTTAAATTTCTCCTTTCAAAAAGATTTCCATTTACTTCCTTTACAGAAGTATTGTTCTCACTCTTACTTAATTTTATCTCCATTTTAACTAATGATCATCATTATTTTCAAAACAGGTGCGCAAATAAAACATCTCGCTTAAGCTGAGAGTCTGAGACGGAAGGAGTAGTTCTTTTTTGAAGAAGGCGTTAAGCGACATTTTTAGATTAAAAAAAATCCAACATTGTGGGAAAATACAATTTTGCTCCCATTAAAGTCGAACAACTTCTCGTTTTCCTGTTTGTTCACTTCAGGCTACAAAATATTTTCATCAAATGAATTTTCCCAAATTATGCCATGGATCCGTAGATATTATGATGTTTGGTAGACTCCCATTTAACCTCGGTGGTGATTGAGCAATGGAGCCACCCATTTAATTAATCTAATTAATTACGTCATAACACATTTCGAGGTGATAATTAAATTGAAGGAAATAAATAATTACAGTAAAATTATTATACCTTCCCAAAGTGATAGTTTCGCCCAAGACGAATGCAGACATGATTAGTGTAATAACCATGATTAGAGGAGTGGTCATGGCCAAGAAAACTGGTCCTTTCTTCTCAACAACCCATGCTTGCATGTAAAATGCAACACCGGTCACAATTATACCCTGCAATAACCATTAATTACCCAACTTAATTAGTAATCTTGAAACTTCTTCATTTTTCCAAATTCATGATTAAAAAAGTGTTTAATTAGCTTTGATCGATGCCCTTTTTCTTTTCAAATTAATTAATGTTTATAAGCTGTCAATTATGTTGAAGTGATTTGTGTCCCAACTTTTTTTGCTTAATTAAATTATCTAAAAGAAGCACTAAGACAACAAAGTATGATTTATCATGTCACAACTCCATAATAGTAGTATTTTTGTTTCGAACTTTCTGTTATTATAATGGGAACAAAGTTCAACAAATCTGGCTTGTCGTGAGATATAAATTAGTTGTTTGGTCCACCTCAATTAGTTATTAAAAAATTGAAATATATGCTAAATTAACCCGTCAAAATTTATTATTTAATCTATTTTTTATTATATTTATGCATGATTCCCGTTCTTTACTAAATGATTTCTTTGTTTTAATATATGATTTATTTAATATTTTCAATCTCTTTTAATGTTCGGTCACATTTTTTTTGGTATATATTAAAGGTCATGCCACTTTTGTAACTTGGCCTAAAAACTAAATTATAAAGCGTAATTACCTCCTTTATCCAATAACCTAATCCTCTAAGCAATTATACATCTAATCAAGCTACAGTTTTTATATGATCATTAACTTCAAAATATAGTATTTAAGATTAACTTTTGTTTTTCAATTTATAGATGCTACCCCATATTATAGCATCCTCAATAATTCAATTTATTTACCATTTAATTTATCATATGGCCCAACACTTTTTACATTCATTAATCCTTTACTTTTAAGACGAGACTCTTTCTCTATTGAGAATCTATTACTAAACCTCGAATCACATATTATTACGACTATTTATGAGGATGCACGAATATATTACTCGATATAATAATAATAATAATAAAAATTGAATAAGCTATAAATATACTTACACAATAAGCAACTGATACAAGTCGTACATTCCATCCAATTTTCCAGTGAGAAGGCTCCCTTGCAAATGCTAAAGCCACCAAGAATGATTGTATTGTGCTTAAAAGGCATTGCACCGTTGTCAACATCAGCTTTGAAGGATAACTCTTAAGCACTCTCCCCTACATATAAATATTTCTCTTAATTAATTATTCAAATTCAATAAATCCAAAAATAAAATAAATATATATACATTTAAAAAAACCTGCAAAACAAGCCAGAAAGCCCAGCTAATGTTGGAGAGGAACATGAGGAAGACACCCTTAATCCATGTATTGGTCGGAGTGATGATGTGAGAATGGAGAGAGGTGTGGTGAAGATGCCATATTTGGAGAAGAGGACCTCTGTAGAAAGCAATAGTTGCTACTCCTCCCATACACAAGCTTACTCCTGTCATTTTCATTATTCCCGGGCTTGTCCTTATCTTCACCTTCTCCATCCTGTCACCGACTTAATTTAACTCTTTGGAATATATAGAGTCGCACTAAAATAAGACTGGTTGTTATAACAGAAATATGACTCATAGACGATTTAGATTTCATATTCATGGTATCAGTATACATATTGCTCAATACGATAAAATCGTCGACTATAATGATCTTTATTGATTGTGAATGCACAAATGTACAAATGAAATAGCTTCACGATCGAGCATGCATGAAATGTGACATGTTTGAATATGTGCTCGATCCTATGCAATAGCTTGCAAATCATATTGACCTAAGAAAATACACACTTTGCTACTTTGACTAAATTTAAATATTTGGTCATGCTAAGTGAAAATATTAGATTTAAAAAAAAAGTGAATAAAAATGCATTCATAATCAAGTGGTTGATTATATTTATTGCTCTTAACTATCTTTAGACAACGTTACTTCTCAACACCCAAAATATCAACGCAGAGAATAAAATAAAATTTGACCGTGTGTTATATATTCCTTAATTAAGGGATACCAGTTGATGATTATTTTAACAAAAGACATATGTTATTAGTAGTAAAGCCACGATTCTTCTTAAATCTTCTTTAAAGAACGAGAATATTTACTTGTCCCCTTTAATGTATTAATGTGCTGCATTAATTATATATAACTCTCTTCTTTTCAATTAATTCTGCTTAATCAGCTCGTGTTTATTGTGTAAAATAAAATACAAATAAACCGTAATTTTGAATAGAAGATATCATGAATTGTACCCTACTCACACTAGTGAATGAAGCTTTTCCAAATTAATTATTTAAAAATAAGTATCAAATAATAATTTTACATACCTTAATAAAACTGCAAGGAAGAAAGTGATAACAGGAAGACTATTGGTAATTGCAGCGCCCAAAGATGCCGTTGTGGACTTTAAAGCTACTCCAACAACATCTAAGCTCATCGTAATTCTGCAACAAATTAAAAAATATATAAAAGTAAATAAATAAAACTCTGTCATTTGGCTTTATATTTTCAAAATATTTTAATTTTGTGATCATATGTGTTTTAAATTCGAATTACATACCCAAATAGGGAAAGGAAGAAAATCTTGAGGAATATAGAGAGTGAAAGCTGAGGAGCTGTCTTCCTGCATACTCAAAGAAATTAATATTTTACATTAGCAGTATTTAATAAAGGATGAAAAAAGTAGTACCATATATTTGACAAATATACATCACTGTGTGTAAGGTGTAACCTAATCTTGCAGATTGAAAGATTGATGACAATGCATAGTTATGTCAATTTATTATTACATATACACTACTTTCTAAAGTGTTAATCTTTCTTGAAATCTACCCCATCGTGGAAAATAATCTTTGAAAATCGTAGAAAAAAATAAGGATATATAGTTATGTAATTTGAATATGCATGGTTTAGCATTTTCATATACTACCCTTTACTGAGACCTGATTATCAGTAACTAGAGTCTCTCCAACCATTTACACTAAACTCAAACTCATTTTAGTATAAATGTCACATTAAATATGATTTTACTCAAACCATTCACACTAAACTCAAACTTAAAAGAATAATCTCTATATTATGCATTTTTTACTCACAAAATTTGAAAAAAAATTGGTTTGGTTTAGTGAAAACCTAAAGGATATGTATTTTTCACTAAAAAACCAAATATGGAATTTGTTTTGGAGTACTATTAGAGTTAGAGATGATCTAAAAAATAAATATATATTGTTGTCAAAATATTAGTAATAGAAATAATTATTCCGTCTTGATTTGATGCCAAAACTAAGACTGAATGCTTCAACGAAAGTAAAATTTAACTAAATTGGCAATCATATATCGCCAATATCAAATAATTTATTTTTTTTAAAGTTGAAATTATGGTAAAGATGAAGCCAAATCTCTTTTGAAAAAATGATCTATATATACGTACATAGAAAATGGAAATCAAGATTGAATTACCTCTCAAAGAAGATGGCAATAGGGGCCAAGAAAAGAGTAGCAGCAGCTTGTCTGTAGAAAACAAACACAAAGGTGTCCATTCCCACATCAAAAGCAAGCTTGGTAAGCAAGAAGTAGCCTGCATAAATGGTTTGAATAGCAATTACAGCCAAAATCGCCTTGCTTTCACCCATTTTTGCACTTTGATTTATGTTTCTGCCTCCACACTTTGGGGTATAAATACTAAGTTTACATGAGAGAGAGAGAGAAGAAAGTATTGTGAAGGAATCTCTCGTATAAAATTAATATGGAAGGGAAACTTTAAAGTGAAAATGAAAATGAAAATATAAGCAAAAAATTTAATATTGGGGTTTGGCATTCACAGACTTGGGGATGATCTCACTGATATCTTATAGGAAAAGTCATTGATGTTTTACTAGGAATCACGAACCAGAATAAATTATCATGTAGTTGGCTAAACAATTATCTATAGCCTAAATACAAAGTATTTGCTTCCTACCATTGCACTTTACGGTTTTACAGTATTGATGATTATTTCGTTTCGCCCTTTATAATATGAATTAGATTCATGTCACTGTTTAATTTGGCACGAATTTGTAGATATATAAAGAAAGGTTATTGGAAAGTAAAATCTAGTTTTACATACCTATTAATTTTATAAATAATACTATGAAAAACATGAATAAGTGGAATGCGGAATCCATATATCAAAAATAGTAAAAATGAATAAGCGCAATGTGGAATTCAATTTACTAAAAATTACAATAAAATATGCCAAAAATACGAAAAAAAAGTTATTACTAATTTGATGACTAAAGAGGAGTACTACGTAAAGGTCGGTTTAAAAGATAATTAACTAAAAAATAAGAAAAAATATAGCAGCAAGTTTTGTGAGCGTTTCTTAGCCATTCGTATACTGCATCAAATACTTATACCATCACATCCAAATACTTCCCATTTCAACTAAGAAAACGTAAATACTATAAATGAAATATTCGATTTGCATGACTGCAACTCTGCAAGTGGAACTATCTGGCTTCATTAATTAACGGCTTTTTCCCAAATTAAATATTTTTTCTCGTTTACTTAATTCAAAAAAATATTTAAGTTTGTTCCTTTGTCTGATTAGTTAAAACTAAATCACAAAGTACCTCTGTCCAGCCAATACATGCATTCCATGTATTATGTACTAGTTAGAACAGCCAATGTTTAAATTACTATAGAAAATCGTTAAATTTATTATGCACATATAAATTGGTCACATACATTTCTCGTGTGAAACGTGATGTTATCAACTACAGAAAAATATTGTAGCATATGTGAATTTTATTGGACTGCATATTATTCAGTTATATAGTAATTATTTGAGTTGTTGCTTTGAATATATTATTCCAAGGCACGACATATATATTATGCCAGAACCTATTTTCGTAGCGACGACCGACTTTTTTTCCTTAATATTTTATGTTAATATTAAGTGCATGATTGGGTAATTAAAGTAAAGATAAGAATTCTTGATTCCCACCCCTTTTTTCTTTAATTTGTGCCAATACTTTTTCTCTTTCTTATATGCAAATTGATTAATTTATAAAAATCGACAGCTTTAGCCTTAGTTTATATATTTTGATTAGGAAGTGGTGACATATTGATGGCTAGAAGCTGTCCAAGTTTCAGTTTTTAGAAAAAACAATATATAGTTTAGCAATTAGTTGGTAATCACATGCCATGTATTTGATCGTATTATATATAGTTTATTTTCTATAAATTAAATTTTAATTCACATATAACGATGTTATCGTAAACATTCGGCATACTTGGAGTAAAAAACAACAGTCAACATAATAAAAATAATTATTCTTTTGACTAATAGCTAATCTATATACGGAGAGTTCAATCATGTATAGAACCGTAATTAACCTAATCAGTTAAAAAGTGGTTCCATAATCTTTAGTGTAAACCCGTGCGTAGCGTGAACAAGCCTTTAAATAATTTTAACTTTTTTCAATGTAAACAAGCCTTTAATCAAGCCTTTAAATAAGTGAATTATGTAACATGGCCAATAATTTCATTTTACAAATAATAATAAAAAATTAAATCAATTTGATAATTTGCCCCAGAATAGTTGTCATGGGACAATTGACAATTTTTATAATTTTGTGATGTGACATTCAAATTTTGAAAAATAAATCAAAATTTGATTAAACATAGTAAATGATGTTAAATCTAATTTCTAAAACTATGTAAAGTGTTTAATTATACGTGTGATAACTGATACGGAACATTTACCAAAAGGATAGGGTCGGGATCACTTACTACAAATAGTGGTAACACTTTTTGAGTTTTAAATTAAAATAAAAAAGATTAACGATCTATTATGTGCAAATCCAAGAACGAGAAAATTCTATTGATAAACTCATAAGGAAATAATACTCCATGCTATTCACCTTACATGAGCTCCTTATTCAATTAATACACTCGTTACAAGCATGTTTAACATTATTCGTTTTAATTTATATATTTAGTTTGATTTTTTACACTAAAAAATATTATTGAGATTATTAATTTTATAAAATTCACAAAAATCAAAGCTCGATTCATTCTTTTTCTCTACAACTTTAAATAAATGAATAAAATAACAAATCAATTTGTAATTTTTATGAATTTGTGAAATTAAAATTTTCAGTAACATTTTTTAATGTACTAGAATCAAACCAAATATATAAATAAAAATGAATAATGTTAAACATGCTTCAAACAAGTGTGGTGCTCTTACATTAGGTATTAGGTGCACAGTATATCATTTTCCTAAACTCGCACTGTATGATCTGTTGCGAAAAAATTTAGATTTGTTTTTTAATTTAAAAATCAATATTTGTTTTAATCTTAAATAGAAAGTTATAGAAGCTACTAGTATACAAAATGCCTTAAAATCCCTGATTAATGTCCACTATTTATTACCACTGCCACTTTTGTTTTCTAACTTTCTCCGCTTTTCCAGTTCACTCAAACAATGTGGAAAATGAAAATATTATCACTAAACACCAAAATGAAATTTAAATAATCTAGTTTATTAATGGAAAAAAACATTTATGTTTTAAACCATGGGTAAAAAGTAATATACTGTGTTCCACTTCCATGATTCGTATGCGGTGAACCGATTCAAAATTTTCAATACAAAAATAAAAAGAAAACAAACTAATAGTACTAATATTTATTATTAAATGGTGCATAAAACATAGTCATAAAGGTGAGAAAGAGATAACTCTGTTTCGTTTGGAATTGGATAATCATTCCACGGAATAAAACACCCTTTAAATAGGGATTACAAAGTAAGTAAATATAGTGGAGCTTGTGCTCTAAGTATTATTGAGCACCAAGTATTCTTAGACACTAAGTATTAATTCTATTGTATTTTCTTTTCTAACACTCCTCCTCAAATCGAGTAGTGGGATCTCCAATACTTAATTTGCTAAAAAAATCTTCAAAATTTCTAGCATTGACAGCCTTTGTCAGTATGTCAGCAAGTTGATCTTCTGAGCGAACAAACGGTAACTCAACAATACCCATTTCAATGTTTTTTCTTGATAAAGTGTCTATCCACCTCCACATGATTGTTCGATCGTGTTGAACTGGATTTTCTGAGATGCCTATAGCTGCCTTGTTATCACCGGTACAGTTGACACTTCTTGCTAGGAGAGAGGTTAATTTCCTTCATCAATCTTCTTAGCCATAATATCTAAGTCAACGCACTTTTGATCCCATGGAATTGGACTTCTGCACTCAAGAGAGCTACTACCTTCTATTTTTTACTCCTCCATGTTACTAAGTTACTTCCCACAAAGGTAAAATAGCATGTTGTGGATCTTTTATCGTTCGGATTCCTTGCCTAATCAGCATTCGTTTATCCATGAATCTCAAGGTTTCCATTCTTGGAGAATAATAATCCATGCCTAGTTGTTCCCTTTAGATCGGGACAAATCCTAAGTGTTGCCTCCATATGATCCGCCTGTGATTTATGCATGAATTGACTCACAATCCTTACTGCATAGCAATATCAGGTCTAATATGTGAAAGGTAGATGAGTTTTCCAACTAGTCGTTGATATTGACTTCGATCAGTCAATTTAGCTCCATCGCTAATCTACAATCCATGGTTGATGGCCATACGTGTATCTGCCGGCTTCCATTCTAGGAGACCTGTCTCTGCCAAAATGTCAAGAATATATTTCCTCGGACTTGGGAAGATCCCTCCTTGTGATCCCTCCAGTGTGGCCGCCGCGGTTCCAGGGTGCCACGCAAGCAGGTGGCGGTGCATTAGGCGGTTTTCCATGTTTTTCTATCCACCAATCAGGGTACACGATTAGCTCGAAACACGACTCCTTGGTGTGTTTTTTCTTCTTGCAGTACAAGCACACCAATTTCGACTTATCCTTGTTGTCATTCCATCGATTCCATCCTGTTCCGCCGCCGCCGCCGCCGCCCCGCAAGCCGTTGATTCTGCCTTCCTCGAATGACGAGTCTAGCCCTGATGCCGTCCTCAGTAACTTCATTGTTAGTATTTCTGGGCTGTAGCCCTTAAGACCGAGTTTCTTCACGCTGGACCAGGTTGTAGGCTTGGTCCACAGAGGGAAGTGGCTCATCTTCACTATCTCCCTTTTGGTAGTTTCGTACTAATTGTCAATTGCAATTAAAAATTGATATAAAGTCTCATTTCCTGAATGAACTGATCATGTATCTTGATATCTTCAGGGTACTTCATCTGATTGGTTTGTTTCTGATCTATTGATAACCATAAATCTTGTAGGGTACTCCAAGTTTCCTCCAACGATTGGTTGTCATGTTTTACCATACTTGCCCTCGTGTACAGGTCGTATACTTGGAGCTTATCTCCTCCACTCTCGTATGTGACGACCAACGCATCCCAGATATGTTTGGCAGTCGGCTGTTTCAAAACCCGACTAACCAACCGTGGTTCGATGTTCTGCATAAGCCATGTAAACACGCAATGATCGGCTTGCTGCCATTGCGGGAAGGCTGGATCTGTCCGCAGCGGGAAAGGCGACACTCCAGTTATGTGAGAAACCATTCCATTGCCACTTATCGTTGTTTGCATCAGTACAGACCATGTAGAGTAATTCTCTCCATTCAATCAGTTTCCTCCGATGTGGAGCGGTTGAGTATCGATCTTGTAGGCTATGGGTGTTTCTCGTAGGTTATTAGTGTCTTCTGGTTTGACTGTTGGTGGTTTCATCACGGCAAAACTTTTGCTCACGATCTCAGCGATTTGCCTTGCAATCTCATCCGAGTAGGATGAGACAATTGTTTTATCCGTTAGTGATAAAGGAGATAAAGAGAGAACTCGGTTTGTTTGGAATTGGATGATCATTCCATTGAATATAGCACCCTTTAAATAGGGATTACAAGACAAGTAAATATGGTGGAACTCATGCTCCTAGTATTCTTGGGCACCAAGTATTATGATTTAATTCTATCTTACATTTATTATACCTACTCTCACTTTTATAAGTCCACAATCACTCTTTATTTCCACCACCGCCTCCTCCTCCTTTCTCAGCCATGTCAATCTTATTTCACTCTCGTTTGGTATCCAAAACAGCAGCCCCTGACCCCACCGCCGCCGGCAACAATCGGAAACTCTCATTCTCTGGTGCCGGACATCTTCGCCGGATTGGGGGTCGGGCTGGTGGTCATCGTGGGGCTAATAGCGCTCGTCTTCATCATCCACATCTGCTGCCGGAGGCTCTGCAGCCAACCTGGCGGCGGCGAGGAAGGATGCGGTAGCAGGCCCACCGTGAAAGTCGACGGCGGTGAGGACACGTCGCCGGTTGAGGAGATTCTCGTGATCATGGCCGGCGAGGTAAACCCCACTTTTCTTGCAACTCCGGCATCAACCAACAATTCTTAGTGATAGAGTTAAAGATTATGAAAATAAGAAAATCAGAAGACTTTCGAGAATTTTGATTAAGCCAATAATATGTCATTTTTGTTTAAAAATTGTGATGTAAATGTTGAATGGAGAAACGAAAATTTTATAGATGAGGCCATCTTTAAATTAATCCCATCTATTTCTTTGAGTTGTTCGACCAGCCATGTTCTATACGTTGCAACTTATTTTTCTTTTATCTATTTGTGAAACGATTTCAATTTTCAGTTTATTAATGGAAAATAAAGATTTATTTATTAAGCATGGGGAAAACGTTTGTGTTCCATAAATTTTCAATATAATCAACAAAAAGGAAATTAATTTATTCTGGACGCCAGCGCCCTTGATCCCACCGCCGCGGCGGCAAGAGAGGCATTCTCGCCGCCTCCAACTGTCGGAATCTCACCGAGCCACCGGCGGCGAGGACACGCCGCCGTTTGAGGAGATTCTTGTGATCATGGCCGGGGATACGAAACCTACTTTTCTGGCAACTCCGGCATCAGCCACCAACTTTTAGTGTAACAAGAAAGAAAATCAGTACGAGTCTCGGGTGCGAGTACTTCGTGACGCGGCCATTAAATTTTGTTCAATTGGAGAAAATCGAGATTTTTTTTATTAAGCCTAAGAATGGCATTTTTGTTGATTTTTTTTTTTATGTGAATTTGGTTGAATTTAATGAAGAGAATCGTGATTTTTTGTTGAATTAGTTTTGAAGATGTGTATTTGCTGTGCTTATGAATCTAGATTTTTTGTTAACCCTGAGAATGTATGTTGATTTTTTTTAATACTACTTCAAATTTTGTTGAATTTAATCTTAAATCATGAATTGTTTTGAATTAGTTTTTTTTAGATGTATATTTTGGGAGTCATCATTGTCCACTGAGACTCCATCATTTAATGATTTGATTCTGTTTTTGTTTTTGTTTTTTCTTTTCTATTTTTAGAATTATGATGTATTCCCTCCGTCCGCGAATAGGAGTTTCATTCATCTCCGGCATAAATTTTAATAAATGTTGAAAATAGTGGATGAAAGAAAGTTAGTGGAAAATGGGTCCCACTTATTTATATTGGTTTTAAATGATACTCCATGTGAATAGAATGAGTTGGTGGAATTTGAGGTCTTTATACCATTTATGGTAATTATGAACCGGGATTCCTATTCGCGGACTGACTAAAATGGAAAAACGGGGCTCCTATTCGCGGACGGAGGGAGTACGAATATTTTAAGTTTTTAACACACGTGACTCCAACGTCGGAACAAATGAGCATCGAAATTGATTACAGCGAAAAAGACGATTCTGTCGCCTTGGCGGCCCCCACACTCCAACCCAACATCATGCGACGTTTTGGAATTCCGAAGACAATATTCAAGGCGTCACATAAGAAGAAGGGGAACTGAAATTTTGATGGTTTTTATTTTAAAATTGGGGATATTATCAAACAAAAATGATAACAACAAATAATCTACTCCAGTTGATTTTGAAAATGCTAGTACTTTGTTCATATTGCCAGTATAAATAAAAATATTTATACTTTGCTATAGCCGTCGATCCCATAAATCGTACAGCCGAAAACCAAACCCGCTAATTCACTCAGATCACCATCTCAGCCGTTCATCACCAAAAAATCCAACAGCTCAAAACATTTCCGCCAAAACTCGAAATTCAATTGAACACAAATTCCCTCCTTCCCTCTCGCCTACAAAACCCTAGAAATCGATCCACACATCAAAATCTAAATTCCATCTCTCCATTCCCCCACATCAAATCCAAATCTCGCAAATCAAAAATGTCTGGGCGCGGCAAGGGAGGCAAGGGGCTGGGCAAGGGCGGAGCGAAACGTCACCGTAAGGTGCTCCGCGACAACATCCAGGGCATCACGAAGCCGGCGATCCGGCGTCTGGCGAGGAGAGGCGGCGTGAAGAGGATCAGCGGCCTCATCTACGAGGAGACCAGAGGAGTTCTCAAGATATTTTTGGAGAATGTTATCAGAGACGCCGTCACATACACCGAGCACGCTAGGAGGAAGACCGTCACCGCCATGGATGTTGTCTATGCTCTGAAGAGGCAGGGCCGGACGCTCTACGGCTTCGGCGGCTGAGTTTTTCCCTAATTTATTGAGATTTTGGTGTCGTTTGATTTGATGTGATGGTGAAAGTTGTAGATCTGGTATTTGTTGTTCGACTATATTCAATCTTGTTTCATCAATGGAAGAAAATGCCTTAATTAATTTGTTTTAGAGCACACATTAGCGATTTTGGAGATGTAGATTTGACGTGCTTATTTAGTTATTTCATCAATTGGAAATCATTTGCATTTACATTCATATTGATGGCCTCTTTGATGGCACAGATGAGTACAAAGAAGGGAAAGAGAAATTTTAATGATTTTTAGTCTGAACTTGGTAATATTAGCAACGATTTGTAGGCAACGCGAAGAGATGAGATAACAATGAGAGATGGAGTCGAGAGAGGATTTAGCATTATATGAGAACAAATGAACAAATATTTTTTTTATGCAAGGAGAGAATGAAACTATTATATTGACACGAGTTTTAATGGAAAATTGATAAAATAAGAGAAAAAAAAAAGTAAATTAAGAAAGACATTAAAAAAAGTAAATAAAGTTTGAGAAATTAAAATGAGACTATTGTTTGTGGTGTGCCCTCCATGTACCCTCTCTTCCAAAAATGAAGTATACGTGAATTCAATTGCATATTTGTGAGTGAGCTGACTTTATTAGTACATTTTTTTAAATTTTTAGTTATAAAAATCAATTTATGGGAGTGATCATTCACATAAGTTAGGATAGGTCTATGTGATTTTAATACTACTAATTAGCTTTAGTAAATCTCCTAATTATGTGAGGACACTAAGCCTGGAGTGCAAATGTAATCATTCATGAAATATGTGTATGCGGATGCTTGGCATGAATATAGAGATTCATCCTCGCATTGTGTTAGTTCTTATTCATTTCAGTATTATTCCTCTAAGTCACTCCACAATTCGTTCATTATCACTCTATAGATATTAGGTGTTTATTAAGACTGAATTTGTTAATAATGGATTTTATAAAAAAACAATTTTTTAATACAAATATAGTCCACTGAGAAAAGACTGTAAAATGGTTGCCTCAATATGTGTTAATTTGCCCAATTCCCACTGAGTGTAGAATGCCAATATAACACTGTTCAAAGGGCTTCGACTATAGGTGGAAGAGAACGGTGGTCATTTCAATTTATTTGTATTTTGTGATAATTTTACGTATATTGGGTGTATATGGAGTATTTTTTATGCATTATTTTCTACTCCACATATATTTATAGGAAGTTGTGCAAACAATTGCTCTTGAAATATGCAAAATTTATCATTTTCTTCAATTGGAATTAATATATGAGAAATTGACAACAAATTATGTTCTTATTCGATAATTTAATTTATCATTTTCTTGAAATTAATATATTTTGGGTTGCAATTTTTACACCACTTTTCATTTTCCTTACATTGCTCTCTTTCATTCAAATTATTAATTTATATTTTCTCTTTTAACTTGCAACTTGATTACCCTTGTTCCGATTAGAGCATCCACAACACTATCTTCATTCTATCTCCAATTCATCTCATCTCTACATTGTTCATAGGCCTTACACCACTTTTTACTCCATGTCTTCCTAAAGAGATAGCACCACCTCCTCCATCTTCAATCAATCTCATCTCTTAACTCTTCATGGGTCCTACTATTTCATTTCTTTATTTTTTGCAGATAAATTTAATTTAAATTGAGATGAAATACTATTTAAAAATAATATTCATATATTTTATACAAAAATATGAAAATTACATAATTCATACGTATCGCGGATTAAAAAGTAAAATTATGGTTACCTTAAATGCAGATGTGGCTGCATTAATACGGAGTATAGTGGAAATTGACGCAGATAGACTATACGAATCCCGAAAATTATTAAAATTTACTTTTTTTAAAAAGTGAATGTTTACCACTGCTCTTGCCTGCACTATAAGAACAGAGCCAGAGAAGATTTTATTCATATAATTTCTCAGAGAGAAAGAGCAGGGAAGGAGATCGATGGCGGAATTCAGACAGAAAGCATTTGGTTTGGCAGCGACAGACACCTCCGGCGTTCTCTCTCCCTTCCTTTTCTCTCGCAGGTATTCACATTTACTTGCGCTTCCGTGTGTGTTCACATTCGCAAACCAATCGCTGTTGGAACTGCGTGATTCTGGATATTGAGATATACTATTTGCTATATGCTTATATCGATGTTTAGACTTGAATCGAATTTTTGCATGTTGCTTCGATGTTTAGCTAGTTTTACTTTTTCGCGCTCGATTTGTGGATGCTCTTTCCGTTTACGCAGATTGCTGATGTTCATTGATTGGAATGAGTTTGTGTTCATCAATTTTAGGTTTTCTATGTGGCATTTCGCCTAATTTAACGTGTATCGATTTTGTTTCTGTAAACATCGATTATGTTAGACTCCATGGAATCGTTGTGTAGATCATTAATATCCAATTGAAACATCTACAGATTGATACTCTTTTAGGTGCTAGATAGCGATAGATGCGACTGATTGTTGGTGCTGCTCTCTGTTTCTTTGATTAATTCAATTCTGGATATGTTAATGTGAAAATGAATTGAGACATATTGATGTTATGGTTGACAGGGATAATGGAGATGACGATGTGACAATCAAAATCCTCTACTGTGGAGTTTGCCATTCTGATTTGCACAGTGTGAAGAATGATTGGGGAATCACTCAGTATCCTATTGTGCCAGGGTATGGTTAAATTTTGTGAATACCTTGTTTAAGCTACTTATGAAGTTAATCTGATTTTAATTGTTCAATGTTGGCAATGTTTGTTGCAGGCATGAAATTTCTGGTGTTGTGACCAAAATCGGCAACAATGTTGAGAAATTCAAGGTTGGTAACAGAGTCGGGGTTGGGGTGCTAGTAAACTCATGTAGGACATGTGATGTCTGCCAACAAGACCTCGAGAGCTACTGCCCTAAAATGATATTCACATACAACTCCACTGATAAAGATGGCACGATGACATATGGTGGTTACTCTGATACAGTTGTTGTTGACCAACATTTTGTGCTTCGTTTCCCTGAGAACGTGCCATCAGATGCTGGTGCTCCTCTGCTTTGTGCTGGAATCACTGTCTACAGCCCAATGAAATACTATGGAATGACTGAGGCTGGAAAGCATTTGGGTGTTGCTGGACTTGGGGGACTTGGCCATGTTGCAGTCAAGTTCGGGAAGGCTTTTGGGCTGAAAGTTACTGTTATCAGTACCTCCCCGAGAAAGAAAGATGAAGCCCTAAACAAGCTTGGTGCTGATGCTTTTGTTGTTAGTACTGATGCTGCTGATTTGGAGGTAAATAGCTCTAGTATTGACATTATTAAACTCTCACAAACTAGACAAATGATTCATTCAAATTTTGGACAGAGGATTACATGTCCATATTTCTATATTTGCAAGAAATTAGTTTCTATCTGAGATGGATTAGACAAATCATGTACATACATCTTAATAGATCTTTAAATATTGTACTATTCTCAAGTATCTTCATTGTTGCAGGCTGCGACCGGCACAATGGATTTCATCATTGATACCATTGCAGCTGTTCATTCGTTGGCTCCATTGCTAAGCCTGTTGAAGATGAATGGAAAACTTGTAACAGTGGGATTGCCCGATAAGCCCCTCGACCTTCCTATTTTCCCTCTAGTTTCCGGTAAGAAGACTTGCTACCTTCGAACACTTACATTACCAGATTACATCTTTTTTATGCTAATTTCAACTCTGGTTTTTTTTTCAGGTCGAAAGATGATTGGTGGAAGTGAGTTTGGTGGTATTAAAGAGACGCAGGAAATGCTCGACTTCTGTGGGAAGCATGGCATAGCAGCTGACATTGAACTGTTACGCGCGGATGAGATAAATGCTGCTATGGAACGACTTGCCAAATCCGATGTTAGGTACCGTTTTGTGATCGACATTGGAAACTCCATCTGCAATCTCTGAGATAGCTTTCCGCATCGAACCAAACAATTTATCCGTTTATGAACTCTATCAAAACATTTTCCTTTATCATGGTATTTCATCCCGAGTTAGAACATTGCTTTTGCTTGAGATGTTGTTAAGATACCAATTGCTATGAAATCAATCATATTTCGCTCCTATTTTGCCTTTTCCAATTTTCACGCCGTATGATATTTTGCTGTAGTGAAAACAACAAGCTAAAGTACTGAAGCTGCAAAATGCAATTCATCTTATGCTCAATTTAGTGCTTGTTTAGAAGCTGGTATGGAAAACAACGAACATCTTCAAAACAGTAGCTAATATTTTTGGTGAAAATAAGGTTACTGCTACCAGTATATCTTCCTACTATTATTTTATCAAAAACAAACAATACATTATTGGTAAGTAATCATAACATACCAATAACTCTAACATCATCATTCAGCCATGATATTAGGTGTAATTATAATTTAACATCTAGCTTTTGACATAAGGAAGTAGTATACCCGTAGTGACGACTATGATCTACTAAAATTTTAAGATTTTAACTTGGCGTAATATTGAGAAGACGAACGAACTAGGAAAACAATATGAGTAAATTTGTTAGGGTGTGTTTGTAATTGTGTTGTACCTTGTAACTGAATTAAGGTTATAATAATTCTAATTCATTTTCAAATAGTTTGTCAAGTAAAATCAAATAATAGATATAAAATTATAATCTCAAGTAGAACGAAAAAATTACCGAAATGAAGTAGAGTAGGAGTATAATATTTAAAATAAAGAAAAGACGAAAAGGATGAAAATATTTGGAGAGAGATAAAGGCCCAATTATTCACGATTCAAACTAATATAAAAACAAGTAAAGCGCCAAAATTCCCAAACAACTGAAATCTGAACCGCTTCTCTCTCCACAAACTGCCATGGCGTTTCCCTTCTCCTCCGCTATCCTCTTCCTCCTTCTCCTCTTCCTCTCCTCCGCCGCCAATTCCCCCACCAGAACCCGCGAATTCGACGACATGCTTCAGTCCCTCCGCAGCTACGGCTACACCCTCTTCACCAACGGCATCGCCACATCCGATCTCAAATACGAGCTCCTCTCCGCCGCCGCCGCCGACTTCACCCTCTTCGCCCCGCGAGACGAGCTCCTCTACGCCCTCGACATGGCCGCCGACGCCGCCTTCTACGTCAGCACCCTCCGCTACCACGTCATCTCCGGCCGTCACACCTTCGCCGGCCTCAAGAACCTCTCCGCCCCCTTCCTCGACACCCTCCTCCCCGACTACGCCGTCCTCATCGGAAAAGTCCGCGACGTCGACGCCGACAGCGACCGCGCCTCCGTCGGCCTCATCGTCAACGGCGTCCGGATCGCCTACCCGGACCTCTTCCTCGGCTCCCGAATCGCGGTCCACGGAATCGAAGGAATCCTCCTCACCGGCCTCAACATGAGCCGCGATCTCGAATACGGCTCCGGCCATTTCCCGCCGATCGGATCTCCGGCGCCGGCCTTCCACCCAATTCCTGCCCCGCCGTCGAACGAATCGAATATTCCCACCGAAATGCCCAATTCTCCGACTCCGGTGATCGGGAATATTCCGGCGAAGGCGAAGGCTCCGTCTCCGCCGGCGTCTACTTTCATTGGGATTATTCCGGCGAAGGGGATTCAGAAGTCTGATGCGCCGGCTCCGGTGCCGGAGACTGACCGGAATGATGTGCCGGCGGAGGCGTCTCGGGAGTGGGCTGCGACGCCGACAATCTCGCAGGAGCAGATGGAGAAGATGAAGAGGCTGGGCATGAAGACGCCGGGGAAAAGGCTGCGGAAGGGGCGCCGCCGCCACCGGAGGCGTAAGGAGCTCCGTGATCTGTAAACTGCTTGGGCTGTATTGGAATAATCCCGATATCTTGGGGTCAATGTGTCATTTCTTGGATTTACAAAATATGGATTCTTGCTTAACAAAAATATTTAGTGCTTCTCTTCCTTTCAAAATATGCTGCTGAATGTGAATTTTTTAGCATATTGATCACTATGTTCATCTAAAATGTTACATCCTCTTCTCATTTTTAGTCTTTTATCACAAATTAATTTTGTATTTCATTTCGGATTGTCCTACTACAATTTACTTACATATATTCTTAAACAAAAGGAAATTAAAGAAAAACATATAGAGCAACATGACTTGCATATAAATTGATAGCTCAGTTGTGCTTAGGAGGACACATATATTGAGAATTGATATAATGAAAACAAATTAACAAAGAAAGGTGCAAAGAAGGATTTTATTGGTGAAAATGAAGATGTAATTTAAGTGAGGGCGTCGCAATAGCCACGGAGAATGTCTCCTTGTTGAGTGGAATAGCCAAGAGAGCTCATCATTTCGGGCCAGCAGTCATGCTGGATGATTCTTATGGCCTTGCAACAGCCCAACCCGAGATACGTCTCTCCGTTGAGGAAAAACATGACAACTTCAGTGGTGCAAGACTGGAGGTGGAACATAGACTCCCAACAGCTTGTTCCCTCTTCCTCCTCTAGCATTCGCCCCGCGACACACATCAACAAACAAAGAAGGAGAGCTATGGAGACGAGCTTCAACGTTAAATATGCATATGCCATTGTGTATTAGTAGTAAGTGTGGTGTGTAGAGTGTTGTTGTCAACGGAGTTATATATAGTTGGATTTGAGAAAGAGAGACATAAATTTATGTATAGATAGCCAAGGGACACTGCGGTTTTCTTCTAGTAACTCATTATATGAATTTATTATGCAAATTCATTGATTAATCGACGATTCATTAATCTATCAATTTTTGTTTAACTAAAGTGTAATTAATGAATTAGTAATGGGCCGAGTAAGGATTGCAAGGCCCAAAAGAAAAGCCCAAACCCTTTCTTCTCTCTAATCTCTCTCGGTGTAAACAGCCCAAAATTAGGAAGCTTAGCAATGGGATCGGAGAATCTGCCGAGGAACGAGGCGAACGTGCTCCGGGGGCACGAAGGGGCGGTGCTGGCGGCGCGATTCAACTCTAACGGCGAGTATGTCCTTAGCTGCGGCAAAGACCGCACCATACGCCTTTGGAATCCCCACCGTGGATTGCACATCAAGACCTACAAATCGCACGGCCGTGAAGTCCGCGATGTTCATGTCACGGGGTACGGAACCTATACGAGTTGATGTTGGCGTTTTTGTTGGATTTGTTTTGCTACCTTTTACATGCTCCGTGTGTGTGTTTTGAAATTATGATTTTGTTTGAAAAGGGATAATTCGAAGCTCACCTCGTGCGGAGGCGATCGGCAAGTGTTCTACTGGGATGTGGCGACTGGTCGTGTTATTCGGAAATTTCGCGGGCATGATAGTGAGGTCAGTTTAATCTATAGCATCTTTGCCGGTTGAATTGGTTTTATGAATTTATTCTGAGAATTAGGGTTTGAAATGAATGTGCAAGTGGAGGTATCGCATTTCCTTCCCTGCATTAGTAGTAGGTAAATAAACTTCGTAAAATCTACTTTTTGGACTTTCTGAAATGCTGAGGTTGTAATTCGTAACAAATCCTTCTTTCTTCACAATGTGTCTTCTGTGATCATTCACAATTATATTGTAGCAATTGGGGAATATCGTTGGTCACAATAGTAGCTGGAGGAGTTGATAAGACTGTATGTGTGTGTGTTTCAAAAGGACGGTAAAATGGGGGTGATGCATTTCAGATTCTTCGTTCGTAAAATAAATATGGACACGGGGATAAATTGATTTGAAAGATGGAATTATTTAGTTGACATTCCTCGGCCTTGTTACCAGGTGAATGCTGTGAAGTTCAATGAATATGCATCAGTGGTTGTCTCAGCTGGTTATGACCGTTCATTGCGTGCTTGGGATTGTCGATCTCAGAGTACCGAGCCTATTCAGGTTCGTTGTTTTGTTTTATAAAAGATGATACCAGCTACCTCTGATTTCATTACGTTAATAATTTTCCCTGTGCTTAAACTTCCTGCAATTTGTGTTTTAAATTTCCAGATCATTAATTTTGACCAAACAAATATGTTGGATGGCTCTGCAGATTATTGATAGCTTTGCAGACAGCGTCATGTCTGTTTGTTTAACAAAAACTGAGATAATTGCTGGAAGTGTTGATGGGACTGTTAGAACATTTGATATTCGAATTGGTAGGTATGTGTCTTTAAAAAAATTATAAAACTTCTTATGAGTGTGTCTGTGTGTGTATTCGTTTTCTCCTCCCAGCCTGACAATTGCATAGGTCTTTGCTTATCCGGGATCCTTTCGATCCATGATTGTTTGCGATCTAATTTTGAGCTATTCATGTATGTAAACAGAGAAATATCTGATGATCTTGGGCACCCTGTGAACTGTATTTCCCTCTCAAACGATGGCAACTGTGTATTAGCCAATTGTCTTGATTCGACTTTAAGGCTTTTGGACAGGTAAATGCTTCTGAGTTAATACGTATGTAAATGCTTTAAGTCTTAAGTGTTGTTTCTCAAATAGATTCCTCCTGTGACAGATCAACTGGTGAATCGTTGCAAGAATATAAAGGCCATACTTGCAAGGTTTTCTGTTTAAACTTTATGACATCTTTATTGTTGTGATTTGTTACAATACACCCAACAACATATGAAGGCCATCAGCTTGATTTAACGTAACTCAGTATTGTTGTATCTTCGCCAGTCATTCAAGATGGACAGTTGCCTAACAAACTCAGACGCTCATGTGGCTGGTGGCTCGGAAGATGGTTATATTTACTTTTGGGACCTTGTAGATGCACAAGTGGTGTCCAGTTTCCAAGCTCATTCATCAGTGGTAAAGTTGTTATTTCATGCTTCATCTTACTGCGTTTTCATTCATGTGCCAATGCAAGTTCTTTGAAGTTTGGTTTACTAGTCAAATATGAAAATTGTGAACAAATTGTCAAATATCAAGTTGATCTAAACTAGTTTTTGGTTCAATGACCGACCCTCTATTTGTTTCACATAGATATAGTTTCCAATTTTTTACTTGACTTAATCTCTGTTTATAAGCCATACTATGATTTTTGGTATGCTGCAGACACTTTGTTGTGAGATCACTCAACATATTTCCTAATCTCAGCTCCCCTCATTTATTCTACTGTCTATCTTTGTTTTTGCTTGTTGGTAGTTATTGTTTATATTTTGCTTTATCATTTTTGGCCCGACAGGTAACTAGCGTGAGTTATCACCCAAAAGACGATTGCATGATTAGTGCCTCTGTCGATGGCTCGATTCGAGTTTGGAAAGCCTGAAAAACGAGGAGTAGTAGGAGGCAATGAAGAACGTCAATTTGCCGTTGCCTTGTTATTTGGTCTCGACTTACTGGTTCGATTGCTGAAAGTTTCATCCAATCCCTAGTGAAGAAATGCCAAGTTTGATCGATAAAGACAGTTTTTCACAGCATGGTTCTTGTTTTATTAGCTTTTATCTTTTTTTTTTTCTTTTTTTTTTTTTTTCTGATTTCCTTCGTCATATGTAAATGTAAAATCGAAGCTAATGCAACCAAAAAAAAAAAGGAATAACTGCTCCAAAAAGCATGAACTTTCCAAAAAGTTTGGTATTTCCCACCAACTTAAAATGTTGCACCAAAAATCACGAACTTTGCCGGGTTGTGCAAATTTCCCATCCGACCCGACCCTGTAGTTTTCTGCCAAAAATTTATCCAACGTGGCACAACTCCGGTATGACCTGGCAAATCGTCAATATAACATTTAAAACGACAGCGTTTTATTTATGTTTATTGAACTAAATTAAAAATTAGGAATTCACTCCCTTCCTGCGATTTCACGATTTCACTCTCATCGCGGAGAAGTTTCTCCGTCCATCCCGTCCATCCTGTCGCGATTCGACCTTGTTCTCGTCCATCCCGTCGCGATTCGACCTTGTTCTCGTCCATCCCGTCGCGATTCGACCTTGTTCTCGTCCATCCCGTCGCGATTCGACCTTGTTCTCGTTCATCCCGTCGCGATTTCAACATCAACTGAAAACGAGGTTAGTTTTTTGGAAACAGTAAAGTGGAAAACAAAGAAGAAACTAAAGTAAACAAAAAACCGGCGAATCAACTTCTAGATTCATACAATTCAAATTGAGAAAACTGAATCGAGCAATCTGAGTACAATTGAGCAACGAATTTAAAACGAAATGCATAACTTACGGAGTTGGCGGCGCCATCGGAGGTTGCGGTCGCCGTCGCCGTCGCCGTCGCGGTTGCCGTCACAGTCGAGGTCGCCGCCGCTGAGCAGAAGATAAGATTCAGAAGGTTGAAGTTTAATTTTTGATGTTAGGGTTTTCCTGATTTTTGTCTTAGTCGTTTTTACATCTTCCAATTCCAATTTGAGGGTGGGTGAAAGGGGGGTTATGTTAGAAGAATTTTTTTAAAAAAAATTATTTTTTATTTATTCCATGTCATTGCACATATCAGCATCCACATCACCATCCACGTCAGACATATACACACGTCAGCACTCTACTTAGCCGGAAAACCCGACTTGGGAAATCGGAGCACGTTGGCAAAGTTCGTGATTTTTGGTGCAACATTTTAAGTTGGTGGGAAATACCAAACTTTTTGGAAAGTTCATGCTTTTTGGAGCAGTTATCCCAAAAAAAAAACTTGTGGTTTCTATGAATTTTTTTTGTGAATTGATTCAATCTTATTTCATTTTATAGGACCTTCGAAACAAAAATTAGGCATGGTCAACTTAGATATAAATTTCATTTTAAATTATGATATGAGCATTTCTTTTACCTACCGCTTCATAATGTGTTTTTTCTATAATTCCATTAAATTTATCATCAGTTTTCCAGCTTAAAAGGGTTTCTAAAATATTATCCCTGACCCTGACTGAGTAGTTGCATGGAAAGGAATTGTAGCATTTTACAAAGAAAACGAATTGAAGGCAAAAAGAACATTACAGTTAAAAGTGGTTATAATTACAATAACACGTCTTTTACAAACATAATATTAGTATAATATTTACGACAAGACTTGTTTGATTAGTTCTCACACGTAACCCTATTTTAACATTTTTAAATATAGTTGCTCCCATTTAAAGTCATTTTCCCATAATTACCATACGTTTTGCTTGTAATAGAAGTTGTTGGTTGGAGTAGTTTAAAGAAAAAACATTGTTATATAGCTCGAGATTTTAATTCACACTTTACTTTCTTGCTAAGTAAAAACCAAAAACAAAAGAAGATAATAAAGCCACTAACATAGTAGTACGTGTGATTGGCCAATAATTCGATTATTTTCCCTTTTATGGAGTGCAATAGACTTTACTTTGCAACTCAAATTTCATACAACAACAATTGGTAAATACTGGGACAGATGTCGCATTGCCCTCAAAAGTTAACGATCACACCAAATATTTTCTAGTGGTGGTTAATTGATTAAAAGCAAAAATGAGAAAGAAAAGTGTGTGAATCATTCAAAATTTGAATCTTCTTTTACACACCCCCTTAATGTTTTAGGTGTGTAGTTAGAATTCACGTTTTAATTATACTTACGTTCATTTAATTTAACTTTCAATAGAATGGGATTAGATACAACTAACAAAAGATCAAAATAAATACTCAAAAGTTTACTTTATTAATACTTAAATTGAAGTTATTTTGAAAGGGAATCCATGGTTTTTGGTACTAGAGTACAATTATTCTTCAATTCTCGGATTCAAAAAATTATACAAAAAATATTTAAAACTTGCATGTTTCTGTGCGTTAAAATGCTAATTTTTCTTAAATTGCTAACTTGCTAACTCATGAGCATAGTGTATTAAAAATATCAACAACTTAAGAAAAGTTAGCAACATATTACATCCCTACGTAGTTAATTCCTAATTAACGTTTAGTTCGGACTTAAGTGATCTGCTAATTATTCATAACTATAATTATAATTTAATTAAACAAGAACCAGGGCCAATTAGGTTAGCGCATGCTAATATAGTTTTATATTATACAAAATGAGAAGGAACTTAGTAGTACTAACCTAACTAGAAAACTATAGTACTAGATGAAAGTAGTGACAACGATATTATTTGAGTGTAAATATGGAGCATAATATTACAATCAATTGATAAAGTGCGTCCACCAATATAGTGGTCAAATTTGGATTTGTATCTGTTTGTACATGTGTGATTTTTTTTGGACTAGTGTCTAGTGCTTCTGTGCAAAACAACAATTGGCAAATATTTTCAAATTAAAATCAATCATGTGACACTATTAGATAATGTTCGTCGCTTCAAACTAATAGGAGTAATAAAAAAAGTTAAACATACGGGTCATGTATCTTAATAAATTCATTTGCGAAGTAGTTAAATTTATTTGGCTTTTAAATTCAACTGAATTCATTAAATTAAAAATTCATATAATTATTAAACTCATATGTAAACTAAATTAATTGTATTAAAAAAAATGGAAAACACTCCGTACGAACATAACAAAAAACAAAAATGAACCGAGAAAAACTAGAAAACAAAACAAAAAATATTTTTGTCACGTCTGAAAAGCAAAAGTAGATTAACGTGAAAGACCTAGCGTATCAACCAAAATACTAACATTAAGCGACTTATGGTTTTTCCCTCATATGCAATTTAGCTCGTCCCTCTCTATCCTTTAGCCTTTCCACAGCGTTAATTCTAGTCCCATGGCACAAGCCGTTGCTTCGCCGAGTGGCGTTCTAACGCCGGATTATCGCCGAGCGATCGCCGGCCACTGTGGCGACGCTCGGCGATAATCGGCGATAATTAAAATTTTTTTTTTTTTTTTTTTGAACCCAACGGCTATTTTACATTCCACCCCTATAAATATTTCCTCCACTTCCTCCATTCATCACCCACAATCTTCATTCTCTCCATTTTCAATCTCTTCTCCCAATCTTCAATTTTCATCAAAATTATGAGCTTTTGGAAGAAAAGTTCCCGATCGGGTAAGGATAAGGGTAAGGGGAAAGAGTCGAGTTCACAAATTCCCAACACGGATGAAGCAAACGAGCAGTGGATGCAGTCGTTGTTGGCGATGGGTTCTCCTCCCGGCCAACTTCCATACGGGGGTCCGTCTCCTTTGCAGACTCCTCCGGCGCGGAGACTTTCTCCGTACTTCAACTCTGCCGGCAGAATGCCCTTTCCAGCCGACGATGTGTATCGGCCCCAGTTCGACACCCCCGGATCAACCCCAGGCGACCAAGAATCTCAGGCCGCGACACTGAGCGCGGAGGACTTCGAGGTGGAAGAAACGCCCACCGAGCCGCCTTCTAGGAGCGGGAGGGGGAAGGCGCCGGCGTCGTCGGCTGCGACTGATACGGGTTCCGATGAGAGGCCGAAGCGGGTAAGGACTACTTACACTCTGCAAGAGTCCGAGCTGATAGCCGACTGCTGGGCGGACACGTCACAGGACGCGGAGCGCAGCAACTACCAGAGGCTGAGATCATATTCTGGGAGCGGATTGCCGCGAAGTACAGGAGCCACAAGACTGCCTCAATGAAGGACCATGGCAGCGAGGCGATCCGTCGGCATTGGGAGCGCCTCATGAGGGACTGCGGGCACTTCAACGGTATTTATTCTAACTTGATGACTCACATGACGAGTGGCCAGAACGAGCACATGGTCCGAGATGAGGCCATCCGGATGTATAGTAGCCAGTACTTGTCGACGAAGGGCTTCAAGTATTGGAACATCTACGATAAGCTGAAGGATCTCCCCAAATTCCGGACGGGAATGCACGACGCGCTGCACGGGAAATCGGTGCGCTCGCGACTTAGCGTTTCGGAGAGCGAGGGGAGCGCGGCCCACATCGACTTGAGTGGGGATGGTCCGCACGAGCGCCCGGAGGGAGTGAAGAAGGCGAAGGGGAGGCGGAAGGGGAAGGGTTAAGCGACTTATGGTTTTTCCCTCATATGCAATTTAGCTCGTCCCTCTCTATCCTTTAGCCTTTCCACAGCGTTAATTCTAGTCCCATGGCACAAGCCAAAAGCACCATTACTCGCGTTGATTTTAGTCTCATATGACTAGCCAAAAGCACAGTTATGTTATGGATGTCTTTATATCAAATAAAAATAATACTCTGATCATCCACACAATTTTAAAACTATACAAAAAAACATAAAAAGTGCTGTCACAATTTCCAAGATCACTGGACTAAAATAGAAATAGAGAGAGATGAAAGGAAATCACTCCCCAAAACCAAAATTTCACTTTCCCTCCCTTTCTTGCTCTCTCTCCCTCCAATTTCATCACACTAGCAAATTTCTGAATACCAAAACTGTGCACTAAACAATGACCCAAAGCCAAAATTTATTACAATACTACTCTCACTAGAGAAATGACACAGGAAAACAACAAATTTTGTGCTGTACCCAAACCCCAATTTCCCACTATTTCTTCTGCAATTTCTCCCTCCTCTATCTTTATATACACATATTTACATATATTTCTTTTTATAATATTAATGACCATAACCAGAGTGGGAAACTAACAACATTTCAGACACACCATTATGAATTACTCCATCATCTATTTAAATTTTCTCACATAAAATTAATCCTCTCTCTCTCTCTCTCTCTATTGATGACACTGCAGAGAGTTAGGTTGTAAAGAATGATGCATCTTTGTTTGCATTTTAGTTAATTTGTTGCCATTTTCAAGAAACACATTAGCCACCTTTTGGTTTACTTGGACTTTCCACCCTATTTTATTCATTTCCCATCGTTTTCACTCCTTTTATCTCACCACCTCTTGCTATTTAACCATCAATCTTCCTAAATTAAACGTATTCTAGTCCAAGACTCAACCTTTTTGGCGCATGAGCTGCCATTTTCCTCTCCCATTTTACTCAAACACCACAATCTTGGACCTCCATTCTTTGTTTTCTGCTTACTTCTTTGAGTGTAAAATCTCACTTGTTTCATTGCCAGTGAAGTACATTTGCAAGTTCGTTCCTGTTTTATTTTTCTTGGACTCGAGCAATTAAAAATTTAAGCTTTCGGAGATTGAGGGCTGAAGTAGGTGTTTTTTGTGCTAATTAAAAAAAAGTTGAGATTTTTTTATTGGTGGAAGTGATGAATACTGGAGGGAGGCTTGTGGCTGGTTCTCACAACAGAAATGAGTTTGTTCTCATCAATGCTGATGAAATTGGAAGAGTAAGATTTTTATTGGCCAACATTTATTGCTCTCTGTTTATGGGGTGTTGTGTATGGCTCACGTGAGATTTGTTTGGGATTTCTTGAAATGCATATTAATGTTAAAAGGTAGATAATGTGTGATTTCAAGTTCCATTGATAGTTTGCAATTTAGTGTTCATTACTTCATTTGTGTAGTTAGGAGTCCCAAATTATGTGTATAGGTAATTACTGGGTTATTTATCAACTGCTTCTTGGATTCAGTCCATTCAACTTTTATCTGTATTTATAGTTTCTCCAAACAAATGTTAGAATTTGTTGTATTTAGGGCTAGTATACTGTATGTTACTGTATTTGTTTATTTTTGGTTTTCTGGGAAGAGTTAATGTGGTTTACAATGTTTAATTAAAAATGTATATATACCCCTGACCAATTGTAATGAAATCAATATTCATTTTTATTTCCATTTTAGTAAATAAATTATTCTTTCTTCCAAATCTCCCTGAAAAATGTATGAATTCATTATATTCATTCTAGTAGCTTGATATTTTATCATGATTCTTTTGTCGGGATTCTTATGTGTTGTTAGCTGAATTTTGATTTTCTGTCATTTTGTGTGAACTTATTATTAGTACCTTCTACATTTTTTCTATGGAACTAAAAAAGTTAGCTGAATGCAGTTTAAAGTATTATCAAGTTCTTTATCGTCTGTAAAGCACAACCATTACATTGCAGAACTTGAAACTTAGTGTTTTCTTCCATAGCAAGTGATTAAGAAGCTAACCACAATGAGACTTCTCATGGTTATCTTTTGTGATTCTTTAGATCGAGTCTGTTCAAGAATTGAGTGGAGAAACATGCCAAATTTGCGGAGATGAAGTGGAGATAACTGTAGACGAGGAACTCTTTGTTGCATGCAACGAATGTGCTTTCCCTGTATGTCGAACTTGTTATGAATATGAGAGAAAGGAGGGGAGTCAGGCTTGTCCTCAGTGCAAAACCAGATACAAGCGTATCAAAGGTTAGTCTAACGACTAAACTTTATCTGTTTTACTGATTGTAAAAGCCATAGATGGTGAACTCCTTGATATATTTCTGCTTGGATGGAACCACAATCTCTGGTCTGTTTATGCTGCAGGTAGCCCGAGAGTGGAAGGTGATGAGGAAGAATATGAGACGGATGATTTAGAGCACGAGTTTGATTATGGAAATCCTGATGCCCCTGGCTTTAAACAAAAAGTGGGTGTTGTACCCTCTGTTCCTGCTGGTTCAACTGGATCAGCCACAGCCTCATCTTCTCAAGAGTTCGAGATCCCTCTTTTGACATATACTGCAGAGGTAGTCAAAGAATCATTACTCCTCTGTGTCTGTGTCTGTGTCTGTGTCTGTGTCTGTGTCTGTGTCTGTGTATGTGTGTGTGTGTGAATGTTTTGGCTTTTTGGTGATATGGGATTCTGATTTCTCTAGGATGCTGAGATTCACTGTGACCAGCAAGCTATCATCGTGCCTAGATCTATGGTTCCCGAAAAAGACATTGCCTTATATGGCTATGGAAGTGTTGCATGGAGAGATCGGATGGAGGAATGGAAGAGAAGACAAAATGACAAACTTGAAGTGATCAATCATCAGCAGAGTAATGGCAATGGTGATTTAGATATCAGTGAAATGGATCCTGATTTGCCTATGTGAGTATAGTCTTCTTATCAGATGCTTGGATGCTGTTTTATCATAGAGAATCAACCTTAACCGATATCATATAACTACTTCTCTTTCACTAAACGGATCAAATTCTCCTGACTCCTCACAATTTTTTTCATTGCACTAATATTTTCTGTTTGGACTTGTGGCTTATTTCTCACTTCGTAATGTTTTTCTAGGATGGATGAAGGGAGGCAGCCGCTGTCGAGGAAAATACCCATATCTTCAAGCAAGATAAGTCCATACCGATTGATAATTATACTCCGCCTGGTGGTTCTTGGCTTCTTTTTCCATTATAGGATTCTCCATCCTGTCCACAATGCCTATGGCTTGTGGATTACATCGGTTATTTGTGAAATATGGTTCGCTGTGTCGTGGATACTTGATCAGTTCCCGAAATGGTGCCCAGTTGAGCGAGAAACATACCTTGATCGGCTTTCTCTTAGGTATATGTGTCTGCATCTTAAGACATCATTTCAGTTAAGATATTTGAGCAGCTGAATAATGATTTAATTTTCAGCTGTCTAAGCTACTTGCAGTAATCACAGTTTCTGGTTTTCGACTGCTTGATGGTGGATGACTTATTTGGCTTCATTTTTTTAGGTATGAAAGAGCCTTTGAAGGAGGAAAATCCTCGGAGTTAGCAAGCGTAGACATCTTTGTGAGCACTGTTGATCCCATGAAAGAGCCTCCTCTTATAACAGCAAACACAGTTCTCTCCATTCTTGCAGTGGATTATCCAGTGGACAAAGTCTCTTGCTATGTTTCAGATGATGGTGCAGCAATGCTTACATTTGAAGCACTTTCCGAGACATCCGAATTTGCTCGTAAGTGGGTTCCTTTCTGTAAGAAGTTCAGCATTGAACCTCGAGCTCCAGAATGGTACTTTTCACAGAAGATGGACTATCTGAAAAACAAAGTGCATCCTGCATTTGTGAAGGAAAGGCGTGCAATGAAGGTATGTAGTCACGCGTGAACAAACTCATATCATATCCATGCTCATGTACACAAAGAAAGAGATCGAGAAGAGGTCATCAAGGCCAAAACTTTTTCTAACTTTTTCATGTATTTGTTTGTTTTGTACCAGAGAGAATATGACGAGTTCAAAGTTCAGATCAACCGTTTAGTAGCCATGGCAGAAAAAGTCCCTGAGGATGGCTGGACAATGCAGGATGGAACACCTTGGCCAGGAAACAACGTCAGAGACCATCCCGGTATGATCCAGGTTTGTGACACAAACCTTGAGTAGTCTCAGTTTACGGTAATCAAGCACATGTCACATGAATATGGAACCAACTTGGATTCTGAAGGCTGATTTATACCCATGGAAACTTCATCGAATATTCTTAGTTATGTTTTACCATGTCAACAGGTGTTCCTCGGTCATGATGGCCTTCCTGATGTGGAGGGGAATGAGCTGCCTCGTTTGGTGTATGTTTCCCGTGAAAAGAGACCTGGCTTTGAGCACCATAAGAAAGCCGGGGCCATGAATTCTCTGGTAAATATCAACTGCATATTACTGCCTTTGTCCCAGAAGCACAGTTCACTATTCATTTTACCTTTTCAAGTACATAAAAGGCATTAACTTACTACTATATTTTTGTGATGGAGGGAGTATTTTTTTTATTTAAATTATTTCTCCCCTTTCACTTTATTAAATTCTGCTGTTTGTAAAATGTTCAGGTCCGGGTTTCAGCTGTCCTGTCAAATGCTCCTTATCTTCTGAACGTCGACTGTGATCACTACATAAACAACAGCAAGGCACTGAGAGAAGCTATGTGTTTTATGATGGATCCCACTTCAGGAAAGAAAGTAGGCTATGTGCAGTTTCCCCAGAGGTTTGATGGAATAGATCGCCATGATAGATACTCTAACCGTAATGTTGTGTTCTTCGATGTAAGTGTAGCTCATTTTTGCATTTTTCCGGTCTATTGCTCTTGTTATCATCCAGGAAAGCTGACATCTTCAACTATAAACAGATCAATATGAAGGGTTTGGATGGTCTGCAAGGACCTATATATGTTGGAACGGGGTGTGCATTCAGAAGACAAGCTCTTTATGGATGCGATGCTCCAACAAAGAAGAAGCCACCAAGCAAGACTTGTAACTGCTGGCCAAAGTGGTGTTGTTTGTGTTGTGGTTCTAGAAAGAAAAATGGAGGAAAATCGAAGAAAGACAAGAAAAAGAAGACGAAGCAGAGAGATGCCTCCAAGCAGATACATGCTCTTGAAACCATTGAACAAAGGATCAAAGGTAAAAAACATTATCATATGCATCTTTCTTTTAAATTTCTTACTAGTTGGTATCTCTTTGCGACAGAGCCAAATATAGCAACTCCACCTCGTATCTCCCAGGAGACACTCGAGAAGAAGTTTGGGCAGTCACCAGTATTTGTAGCTTCAACGCTATCAGAAGATGGTGGCGTTCTAGAGGGAGTTAGTTCGACATCACTCTTGAAAGAGGCCATTCATGTTATAAGCTGCGGTTATGAAGACAAGACAGAATGGGGAAAGGAGGTGAGTCGTTTAGTTTCTTGCTTTTCTGTTTACTTTGACATGTTTTCAAACGACCGTCTAAATGTCAACATGCTAAACCAGGTTGGATGGATTTATGGCTCTGTCACGGAAGATATACTCACAGGGTTCAAGATGCACTGCCGTGGCTGGCGCTCAGTTTACTGCACGCCTAAGAGGCCTGCATTTAAGGGATCAGCTCCCATTAACCTCTCTGATCGTCTCCACCAGGTTCTGCGATGGGCTCTTGGTTCAGTCGAGATTTTCCTGAGCAAACACTGCCCAATCTGGTATGGCTATGGAGGTGGCTTGAACTGGTTGGAACGGCTTTCCTACATAAACTCTGTTGTATATCCATGGACTTCTATTCCATTGATCGTGTACTGTACATTGCCCGCCATCTGCCTTCTTACCGGGAAATTTATTGTACCTGAGGTATGTGATGATATAAAATATACTCCCTATTCATCTCTGTTACAATCATATTTATTCGAATTGCTTTTCATATATCCCTTATAAGTTATATCTTAACTTGCAGATCAGCAACTATGCCAGCATTGTATTCATGGCCCTCTTCATCTCCATTGCCTTGACTGGTATTCTTGAAATGCAATGGGGTCGTGTTGGCATTGACGACTGGTGGAGAAACGAGCAGTTTTGGGTTATAGGAGGAGCTTCCTCACATCTGTTTGCTCTTGTTCAAGGATTGCTCAAGGTTTTGGCTGGAGTGAGCACCAACTTCACGGTAACCTCAAAAGGAGGAGATGATGGAGCTTTCTCCGAGCTGTACTTGTTCAAGTGGACATCACTGCTGATCCCACCTACTACATTGCTCATAATAAACATCGTTGGAGTTGTGGTTGGGGTTGCAGATGCCATCAACAACGGATATGACTCTTGGGGTCCGTTGTTTGGCAAGCTATTCTTTGCGTTTTGGGTCATAATGCATCTCTATCCATTCCTCAAGGGATTGACAGGGAAGCAAGAGAGGTTGCCAACAGTTATTGTGATCTGGTCGATTCTGCTGGCTTCGATAGTGACCCTTTTGTGGGTGCGAATCAACCCCTTCGTGTCGAGAGATGGACCTGTACTTGAACTGTGTGGACTTAACTGTGATGACTAAGACAGCATTTGCACACAGTTTACTATCTGAGTAGTGATGATGGAGTTTTGTGTAGTGTAGATATAATTCTTGATGTTTGTTTGGAAAATGGTTCTATTCATTCTTTGTTAGATATATTTATGCTTAGTAGTGATGGTTTGTTGATTCTGGTTTTCTAGTTTGTCATCTTGGTATTCAAATGTGGTGGCAAACCGCAACTGTGCTTAAAGCTCATCATTCTTTGTATTATTATTGTTGATTTTTCTTATATGTGATTATAATTTAGAGTAATTGCAGTGTTTCAATTTCAAGTCTTGATGAAAAAGATACGTTTGTTGTCAGGGTTCTGTCTGGAGAAGTAATCTGATTCCTTAAGTTTGAAATTCATGTGTTTGTTTCGGTTCATAATTAAACTGGGAAATTAGTCAGAATCTAAGAACAATGAAAGTTAGTACAACTTTCCAGGATTCTGAATCTTAACTTTTCTTAGGTATTCTTTTTCCCAATTTTAGAATTCTTACATATTTAAAGAATATAATATAATTTATTAATAATAATAATAATAACGACATAATAATAGTAATGATAATATAATAATTATAATAATTACAATGTTCTAAAAATAATTTAAAATTATAAATCATACTTAATTTCACTATAATAAATAACTATAATTAAAAGTATCATAATTATAACTATATTTTATAATAATTCATAATAGTAATAATAATTTATTAAATAATTAAAATATAATTATATAACATAAATCTTATAATAAATAATAACTATTATATTTTATAAATTAATAATTAATAAATAAACTCATATTGCAATGTTAATTTATAAAATTTATTCAATTGTAATATCCGTAAATATTATAATTATAATATAATAATTATATTTATTATTATAATAAATGAATACTATAATACTCCATGTAACTATAATTATAATTATATTATTGTATATTATGATGGATAATCCATATTTAAACTATCCATCGTAATAATAAATATAATAATATAATAATTATTATTTGTAATTAATAATTTATTAAAAAATTTACAATATTATTTTTTTATAAATAAATAAATAATAAGTATATTTTTAGTTTGGTGTTTAAATTAAATATAAATTTAAAATCTTGATATTTTCCAAACACAAGAAAGTAAAGTTACTAGGAATCATATTGCCGGGAATCATTTTCCTTGCCAACTTTACTTTCCCGCCAACCAAACATGGCCTAAGAGGTGCGAAGAATAAGGTGGAATATTAAAGTATTTATTGAGAAAAGTAAAAAAATTTAAAAATGAAAATGTCATGACTAAGATTCATCACAAGAAGAAATGTCCATGTCATCTTTCAACTGTAAAACTAAGTAATTCAATGTCTCAAATATCATACAGTTATTAGGATGGCACCGATCCTCAACTGTAAATGAATAGCATTTCCCATCAATATGTACAACACTTTGGCCAGGGATTTTGGCCACTTGCTTGGCCTTCATCTCCATGCGCATAGCAGCTACCCCACTCCACTCATTAGCCAATGCATATACATTAGCCATTTCAACGTAAGGTGCTGCAGCCCCTGGCACCAGTCGAAACAGATGACGTGCTGCATGCTCAGCAATCTCTAAGTCGCGATGGATCTTGCAAGAACTAAGCAAAACACCCCAAATCCCTGCATCTGGTGTGACAGGCATCTCTTGGATGAAATGCAATGCTTCTTTAAGCTTCCCCCGACGCCCAAAGAGGTCGGCCACGCACGCATAATGATCCAACCCGGGATTCAAATGGTACTCACTAGTCATCATGTTAAAGATCTGCCACCCTTTCTCCAACAAACCAGCATGAGTGCAGGCTTGAAGAACAGCAAGGAAAGTTACATGATTTGGCTTCTCACCAGACTCCAACATTCGATCAAAATGATCCAATGCCTCTCGGGATCTCCCATTAAGTGCGAATCCAGATATGAGAGCCGTCCAGGAGACAACATTCTTCTCATCCATTGCAAGAAAGACGCTCTCAGCGTGTTCCATGCTTCCACATTTCGAGTACATGTCTATCAGTGCATTACACACCATCAAATCCTTCTTTAGCCCCTTTGCAGAGCTGTAAGCATCGATCCATCTCCCAACATCAAGCCCTCCGGATTTACCACATGCTGCTATGAGATGGAAAACTGTGACTGAATCAGGCTTCTCGCCAGCAGCTTCCATCTCATGGAAGAGGGATAATGCCTCATCCAAATCACCCTTATCTGCATACGCGCCAATCATCACAGTCCACGTAACGCAAGATCTCACACTCATGCAGTCGAATACATACCTCGCGGATTCAATGGCACCACACTTAGAATACATGCAAACAAGGGTGTTAAGCACGGTGATATCTGCATAACACCCAATTTTCACTCCATGAGCGTGAACAAGCATCCCACAGAGTAAAGAATCCGACTGCTGAGCCATGGATGAAAGCAAATTAAGAACCGTGCTTGCATCAGGCTTGTATTCATCACGAAGCATCCTGATGTATACCTCAATCGCCTTCTCCCACTCTTCAAAATAAGCAAATCCAGCAATCAAAGCATTCCACGAAACTACACTCAAACAATCAGAAGCAATGCCAAGGAACACCTTCTCAGCCAAGAGCATCTCGTGGCACTTCGCATAGCCAGCTATCAAAGTGTTGGCGACCAAGACATCCTTGTCAACCCCACATTTCATCCCAAAGCAATGAACACCATTCAATAACATTGAATCCTTCAATCCAGAAATCAAATGAGTCAATCCCATCAGAGTAACTGCATCTGGCATAACGCCGGCAGCCCTCATTCTACTGAACAGCAAAGAAACCCTATGAAAGATGCCTGCTCGAGCGAAACCCACAACCAACGCATTCCAAGAAGCTACATCACACACAGGCATTTCGTCGAACACGCCCTGCGCACAACCCAAACTACCACATTTCACATACATGTCCACTAATGCAGTATGCACATACACATCCCAACAGTAGGGCGTTTTCACAACGTGAGCATGAATCATTGTCGACAGTTTGAGGTCTGATAGCTTCGCACATGCTTTTGCAACAAAAGGATAAGTTAAATTGTTGGGATGTAAATGAGAGTGTTGTTTCAATTGGGCAAAGAGAATAAGCGCTTTGTGAAAATCGCCATTGTTGACTGCTTGCCTTATGCAGTAATTCCATGAGGTGACTGAGAGTCGGTTGAGTAGAGGAAGGGTGTGGGTTGATACCATGTCCCAATGTTATCTAGAGTAGCATCCAAAAATCAAAGTATTAACCAAAAATGCAATTGATCCAAAAGCTTCAATATTTCATGCATTTTAAATCTTTCATTTTATGAATAATATCTTAATTTAATGAAACAAAATTTGTAGCAAAACCCAGCTGAATAATGGAATTAGTAATCGAAGCTGCGTTCACAAACAATATCCATTTAAACGGTAGCTCAATTCATAATATTAGAACTGTAACGGCAGTCTGGAAAATTACAAGATTACATTGATCTGGAACGCTTAGAACTAAGCCTAGCATAATCAAATTCAACATGGTGTTTCGAGGATGGGGACTCGGATGCGAAACCTAAGTCGCACTTTCACCAGCAGGCTTGATCAGGGAGCACCTTTGAATTTGGCATCGTATTCATAAGGTTGCTGCATCACAAAATACAAGAACCATAACAATTAGAACAAAATCAACGTTATAATATAACTGAGTGCACATTAAGAACCATATTTGAAAAATAAACCCCACAAAACTACTGTCACTAAGATCACAGCAGTGGAGCATCATAGCAACAACAGTCTCCCATCTGGATTTATAGCATTCTGATGAACTACATAACTTCCTACCGCAACAGAGAATTGTTTCTTACAACTCATGAATCTCCAAGGCAGGAAAAACTTGTTTTCGTGGCTAGTAAACATGTTAAGAACCTCAGCTAAGCTAAATGCATGTTTTAGTAAGTTCACAAACAAAAGAGTAGGAACTTCCACAACTATCTTTAAAAATACTAGTAGAACTAACTATACTGAACAGAAAATCCAAACTCTTCTTATTCTGCAACTAGAGTCAACTCAGTCGAGGCATCCTTTGGAAGAGGGTTGGGGTACGCTCGAAAATTTTAGTTCTGTATGGGCTTTAGCTTCTGAAGACTTTTGAATGCTGTACGAGGACGGACAGAGATATGTATGTCTCTATTCAAGTGATGAAACATGATATCACCACAGACTAGGTCATTAACCTAAGGATCAACTCCCCCCAGAGTCTCGACAAATCAACAAAACAAAACAGAATGAAAACATTCAGACAGTAAATGGGACCCAAGACATTTCACATATATAATCACACATTCAAGGAGGAGAAAGATGGTGACTTGTTGCAGAAAACTACCAAGAATATGGCCGAAATCAATCTGCGAGCAAACCATCTCTTGTGCATTGCCTGTTGAGCACGTGATGCAGCCTCCACACTTTCGAACCTCAAATAAACATAACCGGCGCTGTTCCTGTTAAGTAAACCAATGTATGATTAGATTTCCAGCACAACAATGGCTACTTCAATAAAACCATGTGCAGGTTAAAAAACACATCATATGGAACAAGAATTTCTCTCTTTTTCAGTAATTTTGGGCCGAGAGTGCTGGAGAGAGGGAACAGGAAACACCACTGTGCCCATTTTCAATAAAATCATGGGGGCCGACAAAGTACAACCTTTGGATGTCAATCATGCCATTTCAAAAGAAGTGTAAAGTGAGTGAGTCCCCTTACTTGTCAACATATGCATGCTTCACACGACCATATTTGGAACATTCTTCTTGCACATCATCTCTAATGTCCAGATCAAACTCAGGATCAGACTGCAATATGATAACAAAATAAATCATTAACATGCAGCAAGTAAGAAAAGATACAAGTCTCACTGAGACCAGAAACATACAGCAACACTAACCTCAGTGGCTGGATCGAACATATTCTTCAACAACAAACATTCACTGGGTGTTCCAATAGGTTCTGGAGCCATAGAAGCAACCTGGGCAGGAAGAACTGCATTTGGAAGGACTGCTGTTGGATTGATGGGCATGGTGATAGATTGCTGTGAAGGAGCCGCTCCATTGAAGGCAGGCACTCCAAGGGTCCCTACAACACTGTGGAAGAGATATCAATTCAACATTCAACATAAACCAGAAGGAAACTACTGATCAAACAAAATCCTGCATGCGTACCTTGAAGCTATACCACTGCGGTCGAGCTTTGCCATGAGCATAGCTCTGGATTGAGCATTCAGAGCCTGCAAAGATTATAGACTTGACAATGAGACCCATATAAAAAGATGTTACCAGGTTCATGTTGGAAGGAGCAGCAATAATGATCATTCCTTAATAAATCCAATAAAAACTAACAAACTTAAAATTTCAACACCATGCACAAGCAGAGATCAATTTAAATTGCCCGAACATGAATTCTTAGTGCGAAATTGATCATTCCTTTGGTTAACATTATAGTTGTGCTTTTTCTTTGATAGTCACTCACCAGAAGAGCATCTGAAGTAAAGATGTCTCCTCTGGATAAGTAATTTGGTTTCCACATTCCACCATATTCAATATACACCATTAAAGTGTTAATGACATTTTTCTTAATGGGGCTTTCTAACATTGTAATGTACAAAAAATCCCGATTCAAAGATTAGAAGAAATGACAAGGATGTACATCAGGGCAAGTTAAGACTAATTCATCATTCAAAATTGAAAAGCAATGTTAACTAGGATAAGTTAGGAACCGCCATTGCAAACCTAAGAACAGTAACAAAAATATCTCAAAACAATATTATCATCCAGGAAATGCGATAAATTATTCACTCACCAAACCACCTCCATCATCATCATCAAAATCTGCAGTTTTTGTTCCAGAATCTTGTACTCCGACATGATCAGTAACTGAGGATACCTGAATTTGACACAAAAAAAAAGTATGACAACCAGAAACTGTGTATAATTGTCTTCCTAAAACTTTTATGTTGTTAGGTGACAGAAACTGTTCTGAAGAGACTGTCAATACCATTCAAAACATGGAAATCTAACAGCCAGCCCAATTACCTTAATGGTCCGACCAGCAATATCTAGCTTCCCATTCAAACTTTGTGCTGCCTTTGCATGTTCAAGTTGCCCAAACTGTAATAATGTTTAGATAAGTAAACCAGATTTTAAATATATAGAACATCCCATCGACAGATAATTAAGTATTAATTCAGTCAACATGCAGGAAATACTGACTTGGACAAACCCGAAACCTTTGCAATGTCCCGTCTCAGGATCTGTTGGTAGTTGAACAAGCTCAACAGGCCCAAAAGCCTCAAAAATCTGCAAATGATCAAAAGGCAATAGTTACAATTACAAATAAATAATAATAATAAAGGGTGATTAACCAAAAATAGGCCAATAGTAACAAAAATTAATATTTTGGACATTCCAAGAGATGACACAAAGCAACAATATGCAACAGCTTCAGATATCTACAAGAGTATTAAAGATCAATCTTTGGACATTAGAACGAAAAAATATATATTTATAGGCCCGGCTAAAAGATATTACAGACAACAAAATGGATAAGACCATAGCAGAACAAAAGTAGAGGAAACAAATCTCCAAGTCCCACTAATGGTGGGTTAAGATGGAAAAGGTTACGCATTAGTGGTGGTAATGGACCTAATGGTAGCACAACCAAATGCATGACAGATAAATTGACAACACCAGGAAGAAGCATAAAGATATTACCTGTCTGAGCTGAAACTCTGTCATGTTGAAATGTAAATTTCCTACATAAAGCTTCCTGTCTGTTGCACCATATGGTCCAGTAACTGACCCACCAGCAGAAGTGTTTGATTGAACAAGATTCTTTTCAGCCTCTGAAGGTTTCACCATTACAGGTTGTCCAAGAAATAGGTGCCCAGATAAAGCTATAGCCATTGGTACAGACATAGCATCATAAAATTCAATGTACCTGCAATCACAGTAAACAATCTTAATTGTGTGGAACAGACGTTTACAAGTAAAGGCTATGACGACTTATAAACACAGTACATTTAAGCCTTCTTGCAAATAAATGATTTAGTTTATTTTATTTTATTTTTATTCTAAGTCCACTATCAGGCTATCAGCAGAGGAACAGCGGGTTAAGCTTTTCCATTTTTATTCTAAGTCCATAAGCAGAAGATGGACATCCACATCAAGCTTTTCCAGCATGCAGGCAGCAGGTTACGGAATGGACTTAGACATAGAAAGATACAATGCTGAACCTTATTATCTTCATTTGGCATAGAATAGGAGTGGAAGTATCAAGTCTTCAGAAGTAAAAGGCATCCTATCCCTAACAATAACTGGAAAAACAACAATTCATACTACAACACAATATACAAATTTAATAGTGTGAAAGGAAAAATCAAATTAAGTATTACATACCCAACTCCTTTGGATCTCCTCGAGTTTCGATCCATAATCAATTTAACATCCCTGACCTGAACATACAAACAGGCAAGCATGATATAATTGCATGCTATCATATTATCAAAATGGGGAAACAGATGTATTGAACTTGGAGGTCAACAAAAATATAATACAAGCTTTAGAATACAAGGTTCAACACAAGGAAATTTGTAACCAATTACATGAGCCAATTGCCTCAAGGTGAAATCATATTTTTGGGAATTTTCACATTTCTCAGAAGAGAAGTGTTAAAAATCACCAAATGGTGGCATTACAAGGTGGAAACTAAAGGGAGTTCTAGATCATTAAATCAAAAGTGTCCCTATCATATCCTTAACCAACCTTTCCAGCTTGTGAAAAGAACTCAAATGCATCCCTCTCGGTCGCCTTCAGAGGCATCTACAATTAGGGAAGAGGGAAGAAAAATGATTAGAAATGATGAGATAAACAATAATGCAGGATGCATGAGGATTTCAGCATAGGATTATTGAGATATACACAATTACAGTCCAAGTAATACCTGATATACGAAAACAGTTCTCTGGTCCCTCTCTGGATCGGCTTCAGGCTCTACAGCTTCTCTTTTGTCCTTGAATCTCCTGCACAAATGACTCCAAGTAAAATGAGAACATATATAATCATTGAAAAAGGTCAGTATTCCAATAAATGCAGCCTTATTAGTGTCTTTGAGAATATAATCTCAAACCCATCCTTACTCTCCCCCAAAGTTCATGTACTTTCACCCCACACACTCCTCTGCCAGCACCCCTTGTATGAGTTCAAAAAAAACAAGACTATTCTTAAAGCAGACCAGTGGTTTTAATATCAATTCAACAAAAACAAGAACTAACTTATACTTTTACATATTACATGGTGAGCCTCTCCATCAGACACCAAAATGTAGACATCATCTCAAGCACACCAATATGATTCAGAACTATAAAATCGCATCTATTACAAGTCTGCGTAGTTTAGAAATGCAAGCTTAGAAGCTTTACAACATTACCCCCCATAAAAATTTGGGATTATGGCATGTATATTCAGAGATTACTATGCTTTGTAAAATGACTGCAAATTCCAGAAAGGTCATAGATTAAACCTAATCGCAATATCTTATATACACATTCACTAAAATCCCTGTTCAGAGTAAAAGGAATGCCACAGTTATGGAGATAAAGCATTTTCGTCTTCGAAGTGAAGAAAAGGATGGAAAACTGATACAGCTTCACCACAAGCCTTGCCGACCTAAAAATTGAACACACCATCGGTCAACATCTCAGTTTAGATGCATGAAAGTAACCTTAAATCCAGCTGTGCAAAAACATTAGAAGGATGGAAGGGTGAGCCAAATCTAATAGCCCAAATCAAAGAAACAAACAGACCTCATTGGACCCATTATGTGGTAATTCACTTTCTTCTTTGAAGAAGCCTTCACAGGGTTTCCGCATTGTTATCCCATTAAGATGCAAATAATCCATCTACGAGTTTAACTCAAGTTAGAATGCTAAATCCTCTATGATAAACTCACTATTCGTTTCTGCAGAATATCCTTAAATGTATTTCCCTAAGATTACCATTTACAACTCTCCTGAAAGAGTGGAAATTTTTTAGTAAAAAATAGATAATGCAGCAGGTCGTGTTCAATAAAACCACAGGCATATATAGCAGGGGCCAGGGAAGTATCTAGTTATTCTGGCTTCTACTATACATGATTGCTCCATGTGAGCAAGGCCTTAACTCAGCTGCTAGCTAGTCTTGATGGCAGTGAAGTGTAATTGAAATATAGAAATAAAAGGATAAGGACACTCAGAAAATTAAACTAAAATTTAAACGTCCAGCAGTTCGAGAACTCACAACGTTGGAATCAAACAAACCACTTAAAATGGATAAAAAATGAAAATTGTTGCATCAATAGTAACCAATCAAAATGACACTGGTAAACCAGTGCCTTTAAAAGTTAAGCCCCGCCATGTTGCTCAGGGAAAAGCCAATGCAATATGATACCCAAACACAACACCCGTTTACTTTGCAACATACTTATTTTTGTGATCATACTGGATTTTAGTGGCTAGGCATTCAAGGGAAGACCACACGATGGAAAAACAACACTAGTAACAGAATAGAAACAATAAATTTAAAAATTGAATCAAGAGAAAGCTGCAAGATATCACCTGCTCTCCTCACGCTCCTTATCCCTCAACAACTCCCTCTCTCTTTCACGGTCCAACCGACTCCGGCTGCGGCTCCTCCTCTCCACATCCCTCTCTCTGTCGCGGTCTAACCGACTCCTGCTGTGGCTCCTCCTCTCCCTCTCTCCGTCACGGTCTACCTGGCTCCTGCTGCGGCTCCTCCTCTCCCTCTCCCTCTCCTTATCCCTATCTCTCCTCTCTCTCTCCTTTTCCTTCTCTCCATCCCTCTCTTTCCTCTCCTTGCCTCTATCCCTATCCCTTTCCCTCTCTTTATCCTTCTCCCTCGAGCTCCGCCTCTCTCTCTCTGAATCCCGTTCTCCACTCCGATGCCTCGAGCTCCTTTCTCTGTCTCTGTCTCTATCCTTATCCCTTTCTCTGTCCCTGTCCCTATCCCTTTCTCTTTCGCGATTCCTATCCACATCCCTACCCTTATCCTTCTCTCTTTCACGGCTGCTGTCACCATTCCTCGATTTCTTGCTGCTGCTTCTCCTCTCCTTCTCATCTTCATCGAGCTCATCATCTTCACTCCTGTCTCTCCTTCTGTACCCCTTATCGCTCCTCTCTCTCTCCTTCTCTGCCTCTGGAGACCCCTTCGGTGAGCCGTTGGTTTCTTCCACCGCTTTCTCGAGGTAGTCGTACTCGTCGAAATCCATCCTGATCGGAAATTTTCAAGCTGCCGGAGGTGATAACGCAGCCACCACACTTGAAATGATTGGATTGTGTTGTCGAAACCCTAGCTAGTCGGGAGTAAATTAGGGTTTTTGAGAAGATTGTAGAAATGGTGAAGGACAAAATCGTAAAATGCAATTCTGGTTACTTAAACATTAATTTTTGTTAATATAGATCAAATATATTAGTGTAACTTTTATTCTAAATTTTTCATATTAATAAAAATAAATCATACAGTTTTACGTCTAGGGAAATGATCAATAGCAATCCCAAACTAAGACTAAATCTTAAACATTAGATTAGAAGATCTAGTGGTTGAAATAATATCACATGGATTATATTTTTAATTAAAAAAATTAATAAATAAAATTATAGGGTATTAATGTCAATTCTCTCTCATTAAAATCATCTAAAAACTTTAAATTTACGTAACTCTATCGATTTAAATTATTTTTTCGTAAAAAATATATCAAATTAAAGATAATTTTATAAGGATTCCAACGAGATTTCAATTGCATATGTTCCGACGACGTTTGGATGATGAAATTTGATATTTTTTATTTTAGTTTTCGTAAATGTTGATAACCAGATTTTTATCAATAAATATATCAAAAAATCTCAATAAAACCATGTAAAAATCTCAATAAATATGTGTTGATATTTTCTTGTACTAGTGTTGATATTCTTATGTCATATTGTTGATATTTGTAATACACTATGTTGATATAAAAAAACATTCACGAAAATTATCATATGATAACATAATGACGATATTACCCTTTTGTTGATATTTTGTCTACTATTTATTGAGATTCGTAAGATTTAATCTCATCCATCATTTTAAAATCTAAAGGTGGAGATTTAGTCTTAATTTTAGATTAAGGTGCTATGAGCATTAGAACATGACCATTTATGTCTATTATGTAAATATTATATATTTAGTTTTGCAGTATATTACTTTTAAATGTGGATCAATTAATTTAGTAGTACTAGCCGACAATTTTAAAAGAGAAAAAAAATATGAATGCGAAGAATTATGATTGCATCATCCAGTAATAAAGAGTGAAAAAAAATGTTTATACATCCTTCATATTATTACGGCAAAATAAGCATTAGAACTAATTTATACTCCCTTTAATAATAATACATGGACTTTTTATTTTTCTTCAATTTAGTAATGTAGTTCCACTGTCCACTAAAATGTGCAAATCTTAGGAAAGACTAATTTTGAATGTTTGCTCTGATTCTAAACAACATGAGCTCTGATTGCATTTAATTTCTACTATATTAAGGAGAGTTTTTCTAATATGTTTTTTTTTTATTAAAACAAGAACCTAAATTCTGCTAGTAGTTTCTATTTTCAAAGATGTGTTTATGCGACCTATGTTTACTTTTTTGCCACATAGGAGACTAAGGAGACTACAATGGACACAAAGGCTACCAATATTTGACACACTTAAATAACACAGGAATAACACGTCTTGGAATTATAAATAAGATCGCTTATTTATTGGTCTATGTTTAGTGGAGTACTATATGTTTTGAAGGGATATTAGTGTATATTATTAAAATTAATTAGAATACGTAGAAAGATGAGATAAGACCAAATATATATGATGAGAAACTCATCATACTCCGTACTATACATTTTATTGATAACTCCAATATTAAAATGGACATTTAATAGTATGATGTGTGCTATATATAAGAACATATTGTACATTTATATTGATAACTCCAAGATTAAATCAGATATTTCATATTATTGTATCTCAAAATTAAATATGTAGCGTATTTGGTGCATGAGATTCAATCTCATAATTTAATCTTTAATAAATAAATAATTAGTCATAGTCAATCCCCTCTAAGTCTAACTAAATTAATTTCGACACTCAATTCTAGATTTTATCTTGATATTACTATTTTATCAAGAAAACCGAACACTACCTATTAGTATGATATACGCTATCACTTACAGATTTAATGATCATATCTGATTATGTAAACAAGAATCAATTGACTTCACACTAAAATATCCTAAGTGTATGTCCTTGCTCGAGCAATTAAAATCACTACTATCATTCGAAATTGTACAATTTTTGAATTTAAAACGAGAAGCATATATCTATCGACTAATTCCGCCGACATGTTACCGCGTCCTATTATGAGATGCCCATCCACTTATTCCAATTCACATTACAACCTTAATCCAAACAACTTCTTATTTTTTTGGGTTATAAACTCCTCATAAATTATAAATTGTTGTCTTATATATTCATCCCAAAATTCGAACCACCACTTGTCATCCTTCCCAAGAAACCGACCCTTAATTGATATTTAGAGAGGTCGACCAGTTTCATTTTGACGGCTAGTATATATGGGTAAATTTTACTAGTACTACTCCATTTCCCCTTATTTAGAAACTTCAAAGTCACCAACAACTTGCTGTCGAAGGAAGTTCAAAATATCTTCTAGAAAAATAATTCTTCCTATTTTGTGTTCGAGAATGTTTCCTCATATTTTTTTGAAATGCTATATTAAGGAGTAGTGACTTTTATTGTAGTGTTTCTTTACTTGAAATTTTTGAAGGTGGTGAAAAGTCCAAATATAGGTGATGAAACGATGGATTCTTCGTTGTACTCTCCGATGCTGTATGGATTCGATAGAGAGCAAGAGATGTCGGTCATGGTGTCGGCTTTGGCCCATGTGGTGGCCGGAGACGAGGCTGTGGGAGGAGGTGGCGGCGACGGCGACGGCGACGACAATGGCAGCGGTGGCTCTTCATCTACATGCAAAAGAGGGCGTAGCGATATAGATGAGCTTGAGCAATATGGTGATTTTCACTTTTGGAATACCCACTCTATGCCACCTTCAAATTCATATGGTAATTAATTATACAACATTCATTTTATTAGTCTTAGTTTAGTGTGGCATGCATGTGACTTTTTAAATACATAGTATCAAAATTCATGCAAAAATAGTTTCAACTTATTATGATTGTGTACAATATGCAGAAGCTAGTCAAAACATGAATACTTCAACACAAGCAACAGCAACAGCAACAGCAACAACAGCAGCAGTTTACTCCTACTCTCCAACACCTCCACCGCCATCAGGTGGCAGTGGAGGAGCTTCGAGAAAGTACCGAGGAGTGCGACAGCGGCCGTGGGGGAAGTGGGCCGCCGAGATTAGGGATCCCCACAAAGCAGCCAGGGTGTGGCTGGGCACCTTCGACACCGCGGAGGACGCGGCTAGGGCCTACGACGAGGCAGCCCTCCGTTTCCGAGGCAACAAGGCCAAGCTCAACTTCCCTGAGAATGTCACCCTCATCCACCACCCTCAGCCTGCAATGGCCTACTCAGCCCCCTCTGCCTCCCAGCCACAATTTCAGTGGAATTGTTCCAGTCATCAGGATACTTCAGCCGCTCATAAATGACTAGAATGTTATAACTCATCTTTTTTTTGCTGAATTAGTCACTTTACATTACATGAAATAAATACTGAAGTTGTTTCCTATGAATATTCTGCTTCTGGTCAAAGGCATTTAATACACCATCAAAAGATCTCCTTTGTCCACAATCCTTCACTGTTGGAGAACAGTCGCAAATGATATTAGACTACACACTTTTGAAAAGCTTGAATTTTTCAATCAAATTAGATTGGACCCAGAAAAGGAATAATAAGAATGTAACATGAGCCTAGTTAAAGAAAAAGCATAGCCAAGATCAGAGTTGGATTACAAGTTTGAACTATTTGAGCACATAACAAGTAGTGCAAGTGTAATGAGAGATTTAAATGTAAATCTTAGTTGACTATGAACGAATGAGCAACTCCCGAGTATCAACGGCGTCGGGAAGGACTTGTTATATCAAAACCAAATGAAGGACAGGGCAGGTCCATCCACGGTTATGTTCCCTGCCATGAAAGTAGAAACTGCTTCTGGAAGGGCAAAAAGCATCAGGAAATATGAATGAACCTCTCCACTTCGGTGGCCAGTTTTCAAGCTCTAAGTGCAGCTTTGTGAACCATCGTCTCCTTGTGAATTTGATGGCAACTTTTCTCTACGAGCTCGAGCAGCTTCTCCAAGTTCGTAGACCATGAATTCAGGATCTCATTGCTGTCCTTGGCTGTCTGGAAACATACCACACCAATAGGTCTGTCGATCTTTGCTACTAGCGCTTTGGAGACAACCATGTCTGAGAGATGTTTCTCGGCTTCCTGCATCATGAAAGATGACAACATACAAAATGCCGGATCATTAGAAGCAGAAAAGAGAATTAGATAAAAAGTAAGGTAGCGGACATATTATAGATGTCCAAGATACTTCAAGGAGGGTGGACTAAAAATTCGAAGAGTGAAATTAAAAATAATATATGCAGGTATATAACTAATTTAGACCCCAAAGTTGAGGCTTAAGAAAAATAAATTACTACTACTACTGTATTTACTAATATGCACATGTTAGAAAAGTCTACAACAACCAGCCCCTACCATGCCGTTTAGAAACAACAATTCTTTCTCTGACTCAGTATATCAGTTTCAGTATCAAATGAAACATTGATGACCTTATTAAATATTTTTGAGAAACCAAAACTAAAGTTACACAAAAAAGTTTGCAGGTTCCAGGAAATAAATTGTTATACAGAGAATAAGACAGACCTGGAGGTTGAGGCATAATAAATCTGCCAGTCTCTTCAAGGTTACCCGGGAATAATATTTCGAAACTACATGGATATTCTGCAAGAAATCACAAAAAATATGACACAGTAGCTATACAATGAAACTTAACAATACTATCACAAGAGTCAGTATCCAGAAAGAGAACTCGGCAAACACCAAGTATTGGTTATCAGGAGTATTACATGTTCTATCACTCTAAGTCTAAGATCTTCAGCAGCCTTTTCACCCAGTGAACCGCCAAGCATATTCTTCTCATTCTCAAACTCATCTTTGAACGTATTCCATAGTGATGTCCATATAATGACCTCCATGGTAACCAACTGCTTCAATAGTAACCTAGTGGCAGGGTAAGTAAGCAATCAATAAGACTGTTTCTTACTCCACGTGGTAGAAACAAAATGAAACCGAAATAAATAGCAATATGGGTTTATAAAAACTTACCTGAAATGAGGAATTTCGGAAAGGTTCTTATCCTCCAGGGTTGAGTTGAGGAGGCTAGACTGCATAGGGTCGTGAGGTGACAGCACAAGATACCAGCATATTTTTCTCAGCACCTTCAGTAAAAGCATCAAACACAAATCAATTAACACCACAGATAGGGAAACATTAATCTGAAGCATATATTTAACCAAAAATACATTATGATAATTGATAACATGAGAATAACCACAGAGTAGATGTTTTACCGGTATCCAATGGGCTGGGTCCTCTTTCACGGATGGAATCTCATATATTGATTTGTAACATCGGCATATTTCAAGGTAATCATTGTTGTGCGAGTAATACCTAATCAATTGCAGTTAATCATAAGAGTTTGGAGCACATACCAAGACTTTAGATAGATGTAGACAAGAGTATTTAACATCACAGGTTAACACAAACAATGATAGGAGGCAGGATCAGCATCAATGGGAGAGGTATAATCTGATTCAATCATTTAATACCATACTTTTTTGGAAGTGTCTATAGAAGCAAAGCCAAAGTGCAACAATTTCAAATTGTATACATCCATAATAGTTTATACTTACCTAATCAGTACATATGTTAGTGTACTCATCAAGATATGTATGAGGGATTGGAGGACCCTGACACCAATGTGTAGAATCATAGGGAAAAGAACCTGGAGTAAAACAAAACAAATTGGTATATTACCGGATCATTAATTGGTAATATATGCGCTTTAACTCCAGCAATGATGGAATATCAGCAGGAGCCTCTTCAACAATACTCTCCCCTTCTTTGGTCTTCTTTTCTTTTGAAGGATCAGCTTCAAAAACTCTAGGACTTATTTTCCTCGCAAGTATTTGTGCGCGCACATAATCCTGGCGATCTAAACACAAACGGACCTGCAGAATACGAAAATCAGACATCACATTAAGCCTTATCAATTGTCATGGGGTTTCATTAAACCCAGCACAGTTTCAACATAATATATGGAAATAAGAGAAACCACATACTTGCTCGAGAATGAAAGCTATTTTTTCAGTTTTTGCCATTGCGCCAAATGTCTCAACCTGTATAGTTCAAATTGTAAAAAAAAATGGAATGCTGATAGTCAAGTATGTATGTGAAATCAGCTACGATGTTATTTAAGATATAACGTAAATTATCCACCAACCGCAATTTCTTGCATCAAATCTGCAGCTTCAGCTATCTGCCCTTGTTCTTCCTTGATCTTTGCAAGCTTCTTGATCAACCTAGCCCTCTCTATCTCAACGTATATCTGTATAGTAAAATAAGAATTTAGAAATAAAGTAGAAAACTTGAGGTCCGAAGACAAGGGAGATGTAGAAAAACTGAGTGCAAAAATCACCTTCCCAGCAGATACACTGTTAAGTGTCTTTATAAGCTCTATTTTAGAATCAAGATCTGGTGTTTTATCAATATATTGCATAGCTTGATGGACCATTGCTTGTACAGCCTGCATAATAACAAAAACAACAAAAGTACAGAACAAATAATTATTCTCCAAACGCAGACACAAATGAAAATCAGTAAATATGAGAATCCAATCTTTTTATGAATACTAGTTGATGTGACTCATCATTTGGATATGTTCGGTGGCTGAAAGAACTTTGCGCAATAGAAGCTAAGAGTGCATCAATTTGCATCAATTTCTTCAATCTACGTGTGTATCCATATTTTACAGTGAAAAAAGACACAATAGGCAACGGATCAGAGCAACAGAAGGCTAAGACATGTTAAACGTTTCAGTTACTCGAGAGGCAGCACAAAATGTAACCTGCATCTTTATTCTTTCATCTTCTGTTTCTTACAGCGTGTCTAGAAACTTCTAAAAGCTGAAAACTAGATTTAGCCAGGAATTCTAAGTGTTTTTTCAGCTGTTAGCTTTTGTTAACTGAATACAAAGTAGAATCTGCTAATTCCCACAGTGTTAGCAGCACATCCCGCAAACTGGATTTTAAAGTTTTCATAACACACAGTAGAACACAGGCTAAATCGTCATTCAGATGTAAAAGTGTTTTTTTTATGAAAAATCTATTTACTAATTTTTCAGCTTTCCCTTCGTTTAAAATGCTACCTACTTATGCTTTGAAGCAATTATTACATACTCTACCCGTATGATCAGTAAACCAAATTACCAGAAACACATTTTTCGACAAGCACTCATTTGATATCTTGAACCTAGCAACAAATCAGACATACGGGTGAACCATCTGTACTTGTACGTCTATCACAAGGTAGAACTACAGTTAACTGACCATGTCTAAGAGACTAAGATACCACCTCATTTAACACCCCTCAGTCATTCCAGCTAATTTAAATCATTCAACTTTAACTAAAACAAGATACACTTAATCATTATGAACGTAATATAAATATAAATAAATATAAACACGATAAATCGAAAATCAGACCTGCTTTAACTGCCCCCGGCGCTTGGAGATGAGCACAATCTGCTCGTTGAGCGTCGCCCACGCGCCGGCATCGATGCATAGCTGTAGAATATCAGTGACAGCCTTCCTTGTTCCTGCCACGTCGCCGATTTGTCTCATTTGTTTCTCCACATTCAGCAACGCCTCGATTTTCGTCTCCAAACTGTTCCCTCCGTTTTCCTACCAAAATTCAATCAAAAGTCACGCCGCGAGATCTAAATTGAGAGAAAATTGTTCAACCGAAACTCCGTGATTAAGAACAGCTAACCATTTTGATTGCTGCAACGAATTGGAGAATGAAACTCTGAGCTAATGAATTTGTAATTGTAAATCTCTTTTTCGGATTTTTATCACTCTTTATTTTCCTTTTTCTTGAATAGAATCAAAATTTCTTGGAAGAGGGGACACTTACTAATTGACCCCCACACAAATGAAAATTAGCATTAAATGCCCCAAACTTTAATAAATTTGTGTTGAGTCCCCAAATATATGAGATTTATCATTTATGACCCAATGAAGCCCAATTTTGATCCCGCGCAAATTAGTCTCAAAAAAATTCAGTGTGTTTTGACGACGAAATGCAGCGCCCAATTCCCGTCGACATTCTCTCCGACTCCGATTCCGATTCCGAACCCGGCCGAAATCGCCGGAGTCTCCGAGACGAAGCGATTGACCTCACTACGCCGCCGCCATTCCCTCAATCCAAGAAGAAACAAAAAACCGACACCTTTTCAAACCCTAGTAACTCCACCGTCTTCATCATTGACGATGACCCCACGCCAATCAAGTCAAATACTCATTCCTTCGTCGCCGATACGCCATTCTCCGATGCGTCCTTCGTCAAATGCTCTCGAGGAATATCCTCCTTTTCAGGTAATTTCCCAGTCCCCGTCGTATTTCTGAAAATTGAATTTCAGGGTTGGGCGTAATTGGATTGTGGTATTTGAGTTGCGTGCAATCAAATATCGAGGGAGTTCAATCTGAGTGGTGTATAGTTATTATTTTTGTAAAGACAATGCTTTGCTGTTTAGCAACTTGGAGATTCTTTGGTTTCTGCATTTACTGGATTTCGTGTTTAATCGCACAAGGTTTAGCTCCTGAGGAACTTGTAGTTGCCGAAACTCCAATTTCTGAACTCCCGAAACCTAAGGTTGCGATCAGCACAAGAATCTCCATTGCCGAAGATGCTTGTCCGTTTGTTACAAACCACAACTCTGGTGGTGAGTTTAAATTGTTCTTGTTTGCTGATCCAAGTATCAACTTTGCATATTGTGTGCTTTCTTTCGAACTTTTACATGCTTGTGTACATGCTTTGGCTTACGCTTGGTCACTATCTTGTAATTTTCTCAAAGCAGTAGTTTGAAATCCTTATGCATAATCCTTATGTAAAGACAAAATGCTCTGCTGTGCCTGTTAAGCAATGTGAAGATTCTTTGTTTATGCATTTACCGGATTTTGTGTTTTATTGCACAAGGTTTAGCTCCTGAGGAACTTGTAGTTGCCGAAACTCCAATTTCTGAACTCCCAAAACCTAAGGTTGCGATCAGCACAAGAATCTCCACTGTTGAAGATGCTCATCCGTTTGTTACAAACCACAACTCTGGCGGTGAGTTTAAATTGTTCCTGTTTGCTATTCCAAGAATCAACTTTGCGTATTATGTGCTTTCTTTTGAACCATTACGTGCTTGTTGTTTGTCAGCAGCACATGCTTTGGCTTACGCTTGGTCACTATCTTGTAATTTTCTCAAAGCAGTAGTTTGAAATCCTTATCATGATCTCTTTATTTGATTTAATACAACTTTGAATTAAACACTAAGGCTGCTTGATATGATAAATTTCCCTGAATAACTGTTAAACAACTAAATGAATCTAACATGGATTATGTACTTGCAGCCCTAGCTTGCAGTTCTTATAATCATATCCATGTCTTTTGTTTTAGAAATCAAGGGATGGATATGTGTGGATTCAGATGATGAATCTGAAGATATTGGTCGAATTGGAGCTATGGATGATAATGCAAGTACTTTTGCTGCTAGATTGGAAGATGAGACAGGAGTTCCATCGAGATGGGGTGAATCCTCGTCATTTTCTTGTGGTACTGATATCAATCTGTTTCTTGATGCTATCATATAATTGAAAGTCACTCTAGTGCAACCTTTTTTCACAAAAAGGAGAAAGAAAAGAAAAGAAACCACTGAGTTGCTCATCATTGATTTTCAGGGACTTCCTTTCAACATCAAAAGAAAGACACACAGAACTCAGCTAGAATGCATATCTTAGAAGACTGTTCAATTCCTGGAACATCAGACGATGGCATATCTGAGGTTAGTTACTTTGACATGCAATTTCATGCTCTCAATGATACCTCTCCTGAGTCTCTCTATAGTTTAAAATTGAAAACTCTGATGCTGGGAAATTGCATTAATGGATACCTCCTGCCTCACAATTTCCCTTTTCTGTTCTTCATATCCTGCAAAGTACACTTGTCTAGTACACTTGTCTAGTTTCTGCAGATAGAATTGGGAGACTTAAGAGAATACAACTGCAACTTCCTTTTGCAATTTGCTATATCTACTGCTGCTGTTTCTCTGATTTTCTAAGGCCATCTACGGATATGTAAATTGGTAGCATACTGAAGCAACTAAGGATCATTTGTGAATTGTGAATTATTAATATTGTGTCCTGCCTCTGCCTCAGGTCTATAATTGTGTTAGTAATAGTGATGCTTAATATGCCTTTTTGTAAAAAATGGTTTTACTCCAATACTCCTGTTTGAGATGTGTTTATCCTTTTGAGTGGCTTTAATAAAGATCTAATGTAGGCACATGTCAGTCGTGATGACAAAGCTAGTAAACTAGACGATACAGATCAGATTTTGAATCAACGGGATAACAATACATGCTTCTTGAAAGAGAAAAAGAAAAGAAATGACACAGTGAATAAAAAGGGAACAGCCAAGGAGGAAAGACTTCGTCTGATGGAAGAAAAGAAAAGGCTCAAAGAAGTAAGTCCTTGCACACAATCTCTTATTAATATCTTAAATAAGAGATGGCTCTCTTTCCGCTATTGAAGTTATCAGATGATTAATAGCTGCACTACTTGATTTAACTTAAATAGCAAGAGAAGTTGCTTAAAGCTGCTTCAAAGGCTGAGGCTGCTGAGTTGAAGAAACGGGAGAAGGAAATGCAGAAATGGGAAAAGGGTAAATATGCTCTCAAATCCATTGTTGCTGAGATTGATACAAAAGTGATTGAACTGGGAGCAATTGGAGGTAGGATATTTGTTCTTTTTCCAAATAATAATCTTTTGGAAAGATTGCATTTTTATTTGCTTTTTTTTCTTTACTTCTATACTTAAAAAAATCGGGTTACTTAATTTTGCTAGGTGCCTAAGTTAGTTTGTTACTTTCTAGTATAGGACATCTTCTCACTAGATTTGCTGAAAAGGGGCTCTCATATCGAATAACATCAAATCCAGTGGAAAGAACTATTATATGGAATATGGCTGTTCCTGAAGAAGTTTCTCTGGTAATTATTTACTTCACTTCTCAGTAGCTCTTCTATTACCATGAAATCTATGTACATACTGGACTTTTAGCATGTTGTTTTCTTAGTTCTGATTCCCCGCTGCCTTTTCTGATCCCCCTCGTGCTCTAGTTTCTTGCTATCGTCTTCTGATTTATTGAGCTCTTGATTCCACAAGAATAAACAGGATACCATGCCTTTCTTTCGATATTATCTATATATCTAGCATCACTCAAGAAATCATAAAGATGTCATTACAAGTGAATGTTAACTATGCAACTCTGGCTTAAAACGCTAAGGAAAATTGCTTGTTTTAAAACACTGAGCTGGCATTACAAGTGAATGTTATTGTTAAGTATAGTTCCATGTTACTTAAGATGTTAGTGACATTGCTGAATGCTGATCTTTAGTTCTAGTTATGATCCTATCTGTGTGTTATTCATTCACATCTTCAATACAATCTGGAAACCGAACAGCGTGTTCTTACTGTCTTATTTACACTACAAACTCGAACATGATTCTGTTGGTGATCACTGCAACACACTCCTACTTAATTTATATCTCGTTATATAAGACTGTATTACTCCTAACATTATTAATGTAAGATTTGGAGGTTATGCAACTTCAATTCAATCAAGATTGACTCTAATTATTTATTGGCAGATTGCTCCTGAAAGAATTACAGTCTCTTATATTCTAGTTGTATATGAAGCTGAAGAGTTCTGTAACCTTGTCGTGAATAAGCGCCTGATGGATCATGTTAAGAGTGTTCAACGTTGTTATCCTCATCACACTGTATGTTACGTCACAAATAAGCTTATGGCCTACATCAACAAAAGGTTAGCAGAGTAAAAGAAAGCGTGCATCATTTTTTTCTTACAAGGTTATTTTATTAGGAATTCATTCAAAACATCTAACAATAAACAACATGAACACATCATAACTACTGATATTATGAGTTTTGTTTGTTCTTTTTACTGTCATGTCCCCTCTCCCCCTGAAAGGAAAAAAATCAGAAAAAACAAGAGAAAGACATGTAATGCCCTTCTAAGTTTATTTTTTTTTTTTAAATTTTATTGCACCCCTAAATGATTTGCACATTTAAATTCAATCTTGTTGTATCCACTTAAAGATATCCATGGTGTGGCTGGTGTAGGGAACAAGCACATTACAAGAACCCTGCTAACAACCCTGGTTGGAAGCGACCTGCTGTAGAGGAGGTTACTGAAAAACTGTACTTTGAAAGAAATGGAATGATGTGCCATAGTTATCTTATCGGATTTTGAACTGAATAAACCTATTTTCTTGTTTAGGCCTTTGCGAAATTGACCACCCATTTTTCTAAAGTACATTCAAGGCAGTGTGTTGATGAAGCTGAATTAGCTGAACATGTGGTCGGTTTAACTTGCAGCCTCGCAAATTGCCAATTTAGGTGAGTCAGAGTTGAAGATTTTTGCTGGAAAAGTAAAATATATGTATGCATGCTGGTCTGCTTCAATATGACTTTCAATATGAGGATGAATTTAGGTGCAGTGATACTTCTATTGATACAACCAAAGTGAGTGCAAAAAATTCGTCATTTGGTTGTTTCAATACAGTGTGACGACTATAAGCATCAAACCAACTCTCCTACAAGGCTTATTATTTTAATTTTAGCATAATTAATTCGTTCACTCTAAAGCATCCAATATATTTAGTGGTAGAAATTGGCTATCGCTAGTGTGGATTATACTTATAATTATGCTTAATAATCCTCTGGTTTTTAATGCAGGAAAAGACTGACGCGGTTTTCAGTTAACGCAAATGGATCTGCTATCCCTAAAGACTGTGTTGATAGGAATTTAATTAAGAAAAATTTGTGGTAAATATCTTCATCCAAACGCCAAATGATCAAGTCTTTACTTTTTCGTCATTCTCAGGAAGTTCTGTATTGGAATGACCCCAAGTTTTATAGGATCAAATTTGAATACATGCACCTTTTTAGCTAGATATAGAGTTGTCATCTTTTGCTTTTGCAAGAGCATTCTGTTTGCCTATATGGTCAGTTTTTAGGTTAAGTAAATATTGGCATAACCTTTAATCTGTACTTTTACTCTTTTAGGCTTGTGGGCTAGGCATACTTCTCTTGAAATGTTTTAAGTATGTACTCACTAGAGGTAATGGTTAAATGTAACTGCGTATCAGATTAGGTAGGCTGCTTATTCAAATTCTTGAAACTTACCTGACTCTTTTGACCTTAGGTTTTTGGACTGGGTACTTACATGTTGTATATGTGTTTCTACTCAAAAGAAAATATACTAACTAAACTCAAAAGTCCCTCATTGAATCTGTAGCATGTGTTTGTGTGTGTGCATTTGCTATTGTTTTGTTGTCAGTTAAGAGGATGGCATTTACAGTTTATTTCATCATGCAGGCTAAAGGTATTGGTGGCTATCCCTAAGGTGCAGCCACGGTTCGCTATAGCCATATGGAAGAAATATCCTACAATGAAGTCTCTTTTAAGAGTGTACATGGATCCAAAAAAATCTGTGAGTCTTGTACATGAGAAAATAAATGTTTTCTCCTTTTCATGCAAACTCTCACTGCATTACTAAGGAAAAAAAATCTATTGCTGCTAAAATTCTGAAAAATGAGCTTAATTGCATATCCTGGACAGTACAATAAAGACTTTATGTAAATTATGCTTCCTTTTTACTCGTACTGAAGATTTCCGGAGCAAGAATCTTTCTGCCAATACTGTTTCCTTTGATGGAAATAGATGAGTTTGGGCCGTCAAAGTTTAAGAACAATGTTATAGAACGCTGTTTGTGTATTGCTTTTCAGTTAATTATCTTGGTTATGCAAACCTTATTTATCTTTTCAAAACTATCAGGTTCACGAGAAGGAATTTCTGCTCAAGGACTTAACCACAGAAGGCTTACTCGGTGATGATAGACGACTCGGTGAGGTTTGTTCTAAGCGAATGTACAGAATCCTTATGGCTCAATCCGGACACATCAAGACAGATGATGTTGAGGATGGGGCCGATTTCTTTAATCTCTAGCGATGCTATCAGTGATCAGATATCCATTATGGGAACAGTTGAGGCCAGCAACTTCTTATATGCTCATGTGTTCCGAAATTCAAGTCAAATCTATGTTCTCTTTCTTTAGCTTCTGTGGCCCCTGTGTATAGCAAAAATCCCACAACGGCCCCTCCCAGACTCACTCAATGCTGCTCGAAATCAGCGAGAAGATCAGTTTGATGCTAACCCTTCACTGTGGGAAAGCCTTGTAACTTTAGAGACATGCATCTCTCCATGAGCTGCTATTGCACTAGAAGACATCTTGGCTTTGCAAAGTGAAGCATGTGTTATACCCCACCAACTGATCAAGCTAGTTTCTTCACACACTGCTGTGTGATGGTTTCTTTGGAGACACAAGATTCAGAAAACAGAGGACAGGCTGGCAGGCAGGTGACAACAGTTTTGGCTGTGGACCCCCCTCCCCCTTGAGAGAATATAGTCTGGTTATACTATTTGCTGAGTAAAGAGAATGCTTTGACCTGCTTTAAACAGGGCATGCTTGAGTGGTGAGGAAGGGCTTGTGACTTAGAAAGTGACATTATGGATTATTCATTTCAGCAGTTTCTGTTTATTTCTTACTTCAATAGCACTGTAGGGGTGACTGTGACTTAGTTTGAATTCTATAGTGTATAGTATTAAGTTACTCAGAGTTTATATATGTGTTGTGACTGTGGATTACTGTTTACTTGTCTATTAAAAAAGTACAGGCTGGGGTTGGTTGTAATATTGGTAGTAAAATATGACTATTGCAAGTATTTAATTAGATATTCGTTGTATTTAAGTTTATATCATACACAAATTCAAATTGGTCCCAACTGCAATGAAGTAGTAGGACCAGATTTAGGTGGCCACTGAGGAGAAGAGAAAGGATCTCTCTTTCAATTGGTTATATTAATCACGAATTATGATGGCCATTAGTTGTGCAAATTTTACGTATGGTGTGTGAACTCCATATTTATGATACACAATATTCTTCTTCCACTATAAAAATGGACCTCGCATTTCATTCACTCTATTAGATAATAGAAAGTGAATGACAATTTAATTATCCTATTGCCAAAAAAATTTGGAATGGCTTCATCTTTTGATGTACTCCCTCCGTCCTTTATTATTTGAGGCGTTTCTTTTCGTCATAGAATTTAAGAAAGTTGTGTTTAGTGAGTGAATTTAATAAAGTAGAGGAAAAAATAAAGTAAGTACTCTTTGGATACTATGATAGAAAAATTGCTCAAAGACGGACTATCCGTAACAGTGAAGACATGTAGGACACCTGATTTATGGCCATGAGACAATTGAGAAAATTATTTTTAAAGTGGTGGGAATGATCAGAAATTAACTACATTTAGAGATTTTTGTAGTAATTTTCCATTTAGGAAACACATGCTAAGAGTAAATAAGACTTTTAATCGTGGACGAAAGGAGTATACTCCGAGCGCGGCACCTGGAAATCACTTGATTGGAAAAGGTAGGAAAACTGGGGGGAAAGAGTTAGGAGACAAAAGAAGGGCCACCAATTTAAGGGGAGAAAACAACCCCATTTGCCTGATTTAAAAGTGGAGGGTTTACACTCCCACTATTGTTGTCTCTATATTAAAAGCCCTTTGGGCCCAAACTACTCCTCTGGGCCCCACCACCCCATCCCTTTCACAACTCACTAAACCACTATTTTTAATTACTTCACCCAACCAACCTTATCATACTCATACAACTCCCACTTAGGCTTATCATTTCACATACTCAATCAAGTGCTTATGCATATATATTCATTTAAACAATTTCATTAAAACGATTCAATTGTCTACATATCTAGGTCATCATTTACTATAGACCTTATTACTCGTTGTCTTTTGATTTGATGGGGTAGACTTTTTTGCGTATTTATATGAAACCTCAATTCATACAACATTCGATAACAAAGACAATTTTGTTTTTATTTTTGAATCGTCCATTAAAATTAGTCTCTATTTTATTTGTAGTAAATTTCTTTTGGTCTAATAAGGTGAATGTCATTTTCACTAACAATACCACACCACTTTTTTCTCTCTATTTCCCTCTTTACCGATTAAAATATGCGTCGTCCATAATTAAACCTATTTTTTTGTGGAGAGTAGTACTCTCTCCATCCCACAAGAATATGCACTTTTGATTGGACGCATGTTTTAATGCATAATTGATAAAGTAAGAGAGAGGTAGAAAAAGAAAGTAACTAAAGTAGTCATATCTCATTAAAGAGAAAGGAGTTTCCAAAATTAGAAAGTGCATACTCTTGTAGGACGGACTAAAAAGAAAACAGTACTACTTTTATGGGACGGAGAGAATATGATTTAGTACATAGGGTTGCTTCTTAAATTAATAAAAAACGACAACCAAGTGCAATGGAGAGATGATTAATGGCACACATGAATCTTTAGAGAAATCTTTCATCTTGAAATCAAGGTCACACTCATGGCCCATGCAAATGCAACCCACCCACACTAACGTACGCATTTGTCTCACCTGACTTCCATATATTCACTCTCTTCCTCTCCCAAAGACTAAACCATTTGGCTACTTTTCAGAAAAAAAAAAATTGATGGAGAAGAGCAGGTCATTCCCTTATTACTCTTCCTCATATGCTGAGGCAAGATTCGACTTTGAAGATCGGGCCAAATCGTACAGCTTCAACGGGCCGCCCGACAACCCGGAGGTGAAGAGGAGGAAGAGGGTGGCTGGATACAATATGTATGCCGTGGAAGGTAAGCTCAAGTCATCCCTTAGAAGCAGCTTCAAGTGGATCAAGAGCAAATTCACAGAAAACCACTATGATTCTTGAACTTCATGATTACAAAGCCAAAGACAAGTGGTCTTTTCTTTCCTCCATTGTTCAGAACTGTAATATTTTGCTACTACTTTTTCCAGCTAGAATGAAGTGGGATTGTGTACATATCCTTTTCTCCTCTTGGCTTTTTACATCTGATGATGATTCTATATGAATGAATAATGTCTTCTTGGCTTTATCTCATGTGTGTATGAATGAAATGGAATCAGACATGAAAGCACAATAAGAAAAAAAAATTATCCAAGGCAACGAAGATCAGATTGATTCATGGTTATAAATTTGGAGTTGAGTAACAAAGATAGAGATCAAAGATGTATACATTATTTTGTTGGTTTCAAAAAGACAGAAGAGAATATTGAGTTAGTGTTTAATAACAAAAAATTGAATCCCATATGGAAGAAGCTCATCTTATTGTGAAAATCATATACACAGTGTGTAGTGTGTACCTTGAGTAAACAATTTTCTAAATAGAGAGAGAGTTTGAACCATTCTTCTGTCTCAACCAAAACACATCTTGCTCAAGAGTGTTGAACAAATGTAAACTACAAAATTTACTTAAGAAGAACCGGCGTTGCATTAGAAGCTCCTCGATGATTCCAATTTAAGACCACAGCAAGTTTCTCCTCTTGATTGCTTTCTTGGAGAATCAAACATTATATTTACGCAGATCAATGTTGTCTCAACCAGCTCCAGCTGCATCCAATAGCCAATCGAAGGGTCATTCTACCAACATAAGAAATGTATACTTTGTTAGTTTGTAGACTTTAATTGCATAATTAGTTAGTCTGGAGTATGAAGGCTCAAGCATTGAGAGAACTTTAGATGTTTCAGCAATTGATAAAGAGAGAACTGCAACCTGATTGATCCCTGAAAGGCCATAGTCTACTATCCTCATCAAAGGTTCCTACTGGACGAGGCAAGCAATCTTTGTCCAATCCTTGACGAGAAGAATCTTTGGGAAAAAGCATTCCATTGATCGTCTACAATGAACAAAGATAATGTTCATTTACTAGATTATCAACCATAACATGACATGCAACTCCAAAAATACAAAGTGTAAAGATGGCTCAGTATGAAACTAAGAAGGCTTCCGTTGGTGGAAAAAAAATTAAAACTTGAGAATTCAGCTTTTATCAAGTTGGTGGCAGAACCTTCCATTTTTCAAGGCATGTATGTTGACCAAGCTATATTTCAGCAATTGATAGTAACCATAAAATTTTTTCCAGCCCCAATTTTTCACTGTCCGGACGGTCCAGAGAACCATTACCACTCTCTAGAGTCTTGATTTGGTTATGTTCAGCAGTTAGCTGCTTTTGTACCTTTAGACTTACACATGCATGTGAAACTAACAATGTAGTCAAAATTAAAGTTCATCAAGGAATGAGTGCTGGATATACCTTAGCAGCCCTTGGAATTTGGGATTGTTTTGAGCTTGTACCAATTCTGTTTGACTGAAACTTCTGGATGGGAAAAGCATGGCATGTCTCTTCAGCATCTAAAATGGATAAGTTTGCTTCATGCATTGATAGTTTTGGCTTTCGGGAAGGTGCAAGAGGTTCAAAGCTTGATTTGATCTCTTTTAATTCCACCTTACTACCAGCATTGGCCTCCAACGAGGCCTCAGATAACAAGCCCCCAATGCTTAAGGTAGTAAAATTATCATCCCATGGAGATTGGAGTGGTGCATGACCTGCTTCCGCTGATTGTGAATCTGACTTTTTCAACTTTGCAAGTAATGATGCTTCAGAAAATAATCCTCCAATGCTTACATCACTGGATCCCAGAAAAAGAGGTTGCAAGGATGATTCATTTTCCTGCTGCATGCTTGGACATCTCATCTTACCCAAGAAAGAATCTTGAGAGAGCAGATCACGGATGCTCAAGTCGGATGTTGGTGCAATAGGCTGCACGTGAGTTTTGCTTGTAGAGCTTGCATATGATCCACTAATTTTCCCCTGCAATGATATTTCAGATAGGAGGCCTCCAATGCTCAACATGGTCATATCGTTATCCCAAGGTACACTCGGGCAAACTGGATCAGTCTCAGTCGTCACTTTATCATCCTAAAAAGAACAAATACAGACATTGATGACCTAATAATCTCTCTAACAAGGATCATCAACTAGTCTAGAAAGTGTCCATCTGTCAGTACTTCAATAAATATGACTAAATGCAAATTCAGTACAATTCAAGATAATTCTAAGTGCCATAACAGTATAGAAATATTCAAACAATTTTTGAGATATAAGTGGCCGAGATAATTCTTCCTGGCTGCTACCAATCTTCATTATATATCTTCAACTTCTAATTCAATAAATTCAGATTCCATTTACTTTCTGTAATTCATTAACATTCATCCGATTAGATCAGCAATATCGAACGGTATAATACATCCAATATTTTACCCAGGTCAAGGAAGTGTCCCAATTCACCAATCCCACACATTCCACTTTCTATCAACCTTCATTAAACTATATACATGTATCTATTTTATCATCAAAAGCTCCATTCTCAGAACAAATAGATGCAAGTAAACAAAAAATGTATGAATAGATGGACATGAAAATTACCACCAAACCAGTTAGTGCATCTGAAGCTTTCAGCTCATTCATGTCTGAACACAAAATTCTATCAGCATTTCCTTGTATTTTAAGGACTTCACAAGATTCATTTGTTTGTGCCTCTTGGTGATTTGGGCTCACCAAAATTCTGGGTGAGCTGATTTTGTCCGCAGAACCTGTATGAGCCTCTGGAAGACTAGAATTGCAAACTCTGACAAACATCTCAGTCTGATGATTGCACAACCACCCATACCTAAAAATAAAAAACAATAAAGTTAATATCCAAACTCCAGGAGAAGATTCTACAGATCAAAACGGACTGGGTACATACCTTAGGCGGAAAATGGAAGGACTGCCCACATCAATATACACCTCCCATACACTGATGGCACTGTCATTCAAAGTCCATCTTCTGCATGATTTCAACTGTTCCAACTTTGTGTTGTAGGGAAAAAGCATGAGTTGACCTGTCACTGCACTTGAAGAACTCCACTTAGCATCCAGGTGTCTAACAACTGATGATATCCTCTTCCGAGCACTTAGAGTGAGCTCTAGAAATGGATTGTGACCATCCTGCAATAAACAACAATGCAGTGCATTTTCTCATCCAATTTTATAATTTCTTGTATGGAGGTAGGGTAGTTGGGCAGATGAAACTTTTCATACCTTCTCTAATCCTAAGCGAGCTTGTTCATTTATTGGGAAAAGCTGCAGCTTAATTTTTCTAGATGGAACCTGCAGTTTAATTGGATGATCTAAATGTGGCCTTGTTAGACACTCTGCAGTAAAGACACAATATTATGAGAGCCTTTAACCATAAAAAACGGACTAAATAAGATAAACACGAGCTCCCAACATAATAAATCTGGATTTCAATGAAACGAGGTTAATAAATGCAAGAAAGCCTAATTGAACATAAATACAATCATGATAGATTTGCAAGAAATAAGACAGGATGAAAGGTGTAAAAAACAAGCTGCTGCCCATGCCATGTACAATACTAATGCTAGTTTATCCAGTTGCCTAACCTGAAGTGCTCTGAGGCTCTTGACCAGTTACATTGGCAGGTTTCTTTACATTAGCATCGATGCATTCATCCTGATTTATGTTTACATCAACTCTCTTTCTCTTCTGTGGTCCATATGACTTCATGGAAGATTATCTGCAAATGAAATCAGTAGTTTGAGAACAAAAGTAGACAGGCTGAGAATTTCTCATCTTTCACTGCAATGACACCACAAGGTTAGCCCCAATTTATCTCGGAATCATTTATACATTATCAGATTTGTCAAGCGTGTATGCAAAAAAAAATTATGGAAAAAACAAATTTAAACAAACAAGGCTCGCAGGCAGAAGCATCAGCTACACCACTTCGATTGCTAAACAGAAGCAATTAACAACCAATAAATTATACTACTATTCCAGTTGCCTACAGTTGAATTGGAGAAAAACGGTATGATGTTTACCATAATTCGATTAAAAAACGGAGCTACGAGAAAACAATTTAAACCAGATGATTGATTGATTAATAGATCGAGTCTTTCAGATTAACACTAAAACCAGCAAATTAATACAAATACAATTTTAGTCAAGAGTTATGCCGGTAAAAGGCATTTTATAGGTCCGCCATGAACAGCAACAGATGATTAATACAAAATTCGCAAATACAGAGATCGGGATACGCGATTTACCTTGACGCGGCATGTACAGCGATTCTGATCGGTGATAGTAGGCGTAGATCTGGATGAACTGGGCTTGGATGCGCTGAGTGTGAAAATCGGCGGCGGCGGGAATAATTGGAATTTTGGATGTGAAATCACCGCGTTAATTTGAATTTTTTTTGGAATTTGGAAAGAAAGGGCAAAAGATGGATAAATATGAGATTTAAAATACAATACTCTTGCGTATAGATTATTCAATTCTAATTAGATTAATTTAATAATTAGGGTCTCAAATCTCAATACGTCATTAACAATCTAAATTAACTTCAAACTGAGTTTTTTTCTTCTTAAAGGTTCCTAAATTGGAAAAAATTAACTTCTAAAAATGGAAATTGCGCCAAATGAAATATTGTGTTTAAAAGATTAGTGTGTTATATGCCGCATTGCTTTGCATTTGGCTTTTTATTTTATTTTGCCAAATTTTTCAATAAATAGTGCCTTACCTTGGTGATTTCTTTGAAGAGCGATACTCTTATGGGAAAAAATTAGTAATAGCGGAGACCTCAGTGCATAGAATTCTCACCTCGTTGAAGAGCATTTGCACGGTAATGCGCGTCTGTTCTTAATCCTTAAATCGAAAACCTCCAAATCCGTTTCATGCATCTGCGAGGGACTTTAATTCTCCACGCCGATTTCCGTATATTTTTGTAAATTTTCAAATGATCCTTGGGATAGTCTGACGAGATCATGCACTCAATGATCAATCTCAAGTCTGACTTCGTACGGTCGAGGAAGCATCTTCAACCTCATAAATCGATCCATTTGTTGCCTTCGTTGTCGTTGATTTAAGAAAAGCTAGAAGCAATGGGTTGATACATTGTTAACTCTCGAAGATTTTAGTAGGATTGATACATTGTGCATCGAAATATTACCGAAGTAGGAGTATATATTGGTCCTTTCCCTTGCAAGGTATATTGGTAATGGGGAATCCTACTCAAATTTGCACTCAAATGCTAAGCATTATATATATAACTTCCCTTACTAAAAACTTTCTTTTAATTCTTAGTTTATTTGACACTTTAGTTGGTATCAAGACATCTTTAGTTTTCAACGACTACCATACGTGACTTGTGAAGTGTATATTTTGACAATTCATGAATAACATCCAAAGTTAAATACTGACAAGTAGAGCACACAAATAGTTGTAGAACTTGTAGTACATGGTTCGAACAGAATACGAACCTATCAATCAGTCCATTAACTAAAATTAGAGTTGGGTGCAAGTAACCTATAGCATATAGTTAAACTTATTGTGCTAAAACTTAAGTTGGTAGTGGTAACCTTGCTACATATATATATGGTCTTCTTCTACTCTAACTTACAATTCTTGGTCGAAGGGGATTTAATTATTTCCAACTATGAACAAATTATTCACGAGAATAATTTGTTCGATTTGGACTTAGAATACTAAAAACAAATTATTAGTATTATTTATTATCGAGTTCCGTGAAGTATATAATTTGCTTCTTAAAAAAATTAAAATCGATAATTTGAAAGCTTGAATGCCTAAAATTCAAAATTGAGCAAATTTTAAATAAGTGTGAAAGGATAGGGTTCTTGAGTATTTATAGATGGACTTCAAATAATTACGTTTGAAGAAGCATCAAACAAACCTCTCCAGTTTGTTGTTTGAATTACTTCTAATATGTCGCTTTCAATTTCTTTCTTGATTTGAAAGATTCTATGTAGCTCTTCTCTAGTAGTCAAAGTTAGACACTCAAAACATATATGTTGACTATGTGTTTCTTCACAATCCCAAACTATGGTTGGCACCATACTACATAGTTTTTGATTAATTTTGTGGTTGACACATCTATATTTCAAAATATAAGAAACAGAAAATCATCACATGATGAGGAGAATACTAGACACACATAAAAACACAAAGAGAAACTATGCCTCCTTTCAAACTAGTTTCAACTTCAACACATACACTCCAATATAAGCAGAAGGCAGTTGAAGGCATGGAATTAGACAAAGAGAGACAAATAAACAACCTTATCATCTTCATTTGGCATAGCATAAAATTGGTAATGAGCATCCCAAATATAGTCCATGATTTCTCCACGGAGGTTGCTTCTCGCCCTTCCTTGCAAGGGAATTCCACTTCCGGAATTTTATAGTGTAGACTTCACAACAAATAAGATCATTATATAAGTTGCCATAAATATGTTTCATTTCGGCTATAATTATATTTTCCATCATACTCAAAGCTTCAAAAATTAGTATCCTACATTCCACTAACTCTTTTACACACACATTTTATTATAAAAACTAGTTTTCTCTACATTATTTTCTCTCTTACTTTACCATTTCTCCACTTTAACTATATCATTTTTATAAAACGAGTGCAGAAACGGAAGTGTGACTCCTAATGAGGGACGGAGGAAGTATATAAAAGTAGGACTCACATGCCACCAACTTTTTCAACTCACTTTCTATTACATTTCTTAAAACTTGTGCCCGGTCAAATGGTGACGAATTATTAGCGTCGGAGGGAGTAATTGAGAACTCCATACTGTCTGTGCAAAGTTCTACTCCCTCCGTCCCGCCATTAAATGTCCTATTTTTTCTTTTTCGTTCGTATGCCAATAAATGGCTAATTTCACTTTTACCATATTTGGTAAGTCGACCATACATTCCACTAACTCATTCCAATCACATTTTATTATAAAATCAATATATAAAAGTAGATCTCACGTTTCACCAACTTTTCTACCCACTTTATTTTATAAAGTCAAACAATTTCTTAACACTCGTGTTGGTCAAATACGGGACGTTGAGAGAGTATGACAGAATGACGTTTATAATGATCTAAGTATTGAATAACTTTTCGAATTTCAGTACGTAAAGAAATCTTTAAGTTGTAATCACATAGAAAGCACTTAGTTGTTAATTACTGTTAGGCCCGACCTAGCTCAGCTCGGCCTGGCCCTGACCGGCCCACTTATCAATTGGGGTCAGACTGGGCCCATTATTTATACCAAAACCTAGGCCCAGACCACCACAACATGGGCCTACCTTGGGCTGGGCCTAAATGCAGACAGGCCTCACCAGGCCCGGGCCTAGGCTTGACCAGCCCACTCACTTTCTCATTCGGCCGACGGGGTTTCAGGGATGACGGTTGAGATTGGGGACAATTCGACACCAAACTTTGGTCAAATGACCAATAGACCAACGAAGGCAGAGGTTGAAGGTGTGGAGAGGGTGGTGATGGCGGCGGGTTGTGGAGAGGGTGGTGATGGGGGTGATCGATTTAGGGCATAAAGAATTATCTTGTTGTGCAAAGAGAGAGATGGAAGGCAAAGGGGTTGTGGGGTGGTTTTTTGGTTTAATTAAACTTTTATTTTGAATGACAGAATTTGGAATTAAGGTGAATAAGGAGGGTTATTGTTGTTTCCAAATATAAAACATTTGAACTGGGACTCATAAAGTGAGATGAACTAAAATGGATAATGGAGATTACTAAAGTGAGACGAATGGAGTATTAAAGAATCTCATAAGCTTTTCTCATAGCTCATCACATTTTAAACCAACTTTAATTCATTATTTACCACTCAACGAGAATCAGTTTTGAGAAAATGAATATACTGCGGTCATCTACTTCGACGTCAACACTATATCATTTAATTTTACAAAATTAAATGTCTCATCATCCTTATTCTTGATCAAAACTCTTTGACCGGACACACAATTCCAACTAAAAACAACGCTTTTATCACTATTATTTTACTTTTCCTTATTAGAATACTTTATTGTCTTATTATTATTTTATTCTCTTGGCCATAAATATCATTTTCCTAAATATCATGTCCAAAATAAAAATCCTCACGTCGCGTGTAATGGACATAGGGAGTATATATATTGGCGAGAGTAAAATATTGGGATGTCGTAAAGCGTGGACACACGTGGGACTTATGAATTCCAGAGCAAATGTTGAAAGTTGCCTATTTTTGCTCAAAATCTCACGCCAATATCCAAAACAAACACATTCTCTCCACTCTCAATCGCCACCTCCCCCTCCTCCTCCCAGCCGTTCTCACGTCCACTCTCCCTCTCGATTCTGCACCAGCTACCACCATCGCTACCAATGTCGCTCCAGCCACCGCCGTCGCTATCATCTCCTCCGGGCTTGCGACGCCAACCATTCATCTTCGTCACCTCTATTCCGTCTCATCTCTCTCCCGCAGCTAGTAATTTAAAACTGTGATATTTCAATCCCTGATATTTCATGTTAATTCTTCTAGCTCTCCATTCTCAATTTCAAAATGGAGAAAGATGGCAAAGAATACTGTGGAGGTAGTGGCCATTGACTCGGGTTATTTTTAACACAAGTATATCCGCAAATGTACGAGGCTAATGTAACAAATAGTAAGCAAAGAGTATCGTATCCACAGAGACAATGAGTCTCAACCTAAAGAGACATACTAGACAAACATAAACCCAAAGAGACAAACATAGACCCAAAGAGAAACTAGGCCTCCATTCAAACGAACTAATTTTGTTTCAAATTCAATACATACGCTCCCAACTCCTTTTTTTCAGCACATCAACATCTCAATATAAAGTTGAAGGCATGTAATTAGACATAGAGAGACTCAAAAAACAACCTTATCATCTTCATTTGGCATAAGATAAAATTGGTAATGAGCATCCCAAATATTGTCCATGATTTATCCACCGAAATTGCTTCTCACACTTCAAGTGAATTCCACTTCCGGAATTTTACAGTGCACAACAATAAGATCATTATATAAAATGCCATAAATACGTTTCGGTTTCGGCTATAACTATATTTTCCATCATACTCAAAGCTTCAAAAGATAGTTTCATATAAAAAATAATGATTGAGGACTTCATACTGTTCGTGCAAAGTTCTATGACGGAATGACGTTTATAATGATGGTAATAGTGAGATCCAAGTATTGAATAACTTTTCGAATTTCAACATAATATTCAAATTCTTACCATATGTATAGAAATCTTTTAGTTGTAAGAGCATTCACCATGGAAGGGCCGATCACAAAGCCACTATGGAAGGGCCGATCGAGAGGCTTTGTGATCGGCCCTCATCGGCTCTCCATTGCGAGAAAAAGGCCTATCAAAGGCTCCTCCCATATGGCCGTCGGAACGGCCTTGGCCGATCCCAATTGGCCGATGATCAGCCACCCATTGCAGGAATAGGGCCGATCATCCACTCTTACCTTTTTTTTTTATTAGTTGTAATTGCAGGGATAGGCCCGATCATCGACTCTTACCCTTTTTTTATTATTAGTTGTAATCATAGAGAAATTTTTGAGTTGTTAATCACTGTTTGGCACAAATCAAGGAAACAAGATCCAATTTCCCCTCTCAATTGTAATTGCACCAATACACACACATATCAATAAAACCAGATCCAATTCCCTCTCCCGACTGCAATTGCACTAATTAATCCACACACACATACATTAATTATATATTATAAAGTTGATAAACTAAAATTTACACTATTTAATGACTTGCAAAAACCGTCAACCTCAATCCCTCGTTTATTATAAATCACAAACCCCTCTCCACAAAAATTACCACACATAAAATTAAACTTTTTTCTTCAAAAAAATGGAGAGAGCAATTATTTTCACCTGCATTCTACTCCTCACCACATACACAACACCAGCGCAGTCAAAGTACTACGGCAAAAGCTCGACGTACAAACCAGCCAAGCTGAAAAAAACATACCTCCATTTCTTCCTCCACGACGTCCTAAGTGGTGCCAAGCCCACAGCGGTCCGCATCGCAGGGCCGCGCGACCTGCTGGCGTTCGGGTCGGTCTATGCCATTGACGACGTGCTGACGGAGGGACCAGAAGCAACGTCCGAGGTCGTCGGGAATGCTCAGGGAATGTACATGTCGTCGAGCCAGGGAAAGAATCTGACGTTGGTGATGTGTGTAGATCTTGGATTCACAGCGGGGAAGTACAAGGGGAGCTCGTTGAGCGTGTTATCGAGGAATCCGGTGACGGAGAGCCGCCGTGAGCTTGCAGTGGTCGGAGGCCGGGGGCGGTTTAGAAGGGCTCAGGGGACTATTTTTGTGAAGACTCACACTGTGAATTATACTAATGGAGATGCTGTGCTTGAGTATAATGTGGAGGTAGTTCATCCTTGAGGGTTGGTTTTGAAGCAAATTGTAATGTAAAACTAATCCATATCAGATCAAGAACATCAATTCATTATTGATAGAGACTACTATAATATCAAATCCAAAACCAAAACTATGATTTGAGTTTCAACTTTCAACCCAGTACCAAAAATCAGTGACCAGAATAATCACTAAGACGAGAAAAACTAAATGAATATATCTATATAAAGGATATTTCGACACATTCGATGTTCCAAAAACATAAGAAACAGAGAAGGACAATACTAGACAAACATAAACACCAACAGAAACCATGTCTCCCTTCAAGCTATTCAACACCCCCCTTTTCACACTTCAATCGATTTCTTTTACTCCCCCTTCGCAATTTGCTTCTTTTAGTACCACCATCATCATCATAATTTCATCGCTTTCTCATCACCGGATGGGATTCTCCGACTCCAAAACATACATTGGACTACTTCAGTAAGGAGAGTCGTGACCTGGACTATCAGAATGCATATCCATTAAAGTGTCGTTGGAACTGAGAGGGTTGGCGTCTCTGTTTTGACTGTTGCTGTTCTCATTGCTCCTTGTGGCATTGTTCGAGGAGAAACCACCTTGTGATAAGTGATAGTGCTGGAGAGTGCGACGCACTGGACTAGAGAGAGCATTTGAAAACACATAATTCTTACTTTGATCTAAATTTCCTGCTCGAAGTCCTTGTCCAGTAGTTGCAGGACCAAACGCATTAGAAGATAGGGGAACTCCTGTTTGAGGTAACTGCATTAAATTATTAGGCTGTTGTTGAGGGTGAGGTTGCGGCTGCGCTTGCTGCTGCCTATGGGACAGGGGAGGTTCTTCTGTTCCATAATCAAGTTCGTTCTGCATATGTTGAAAAGAACAAAACAGTGTCACAACGTTAGTCCATCCAGCCCTCTAACTAAGCTTCCATATTAGAAATCGGGATAATACATAAAACACGGGCAATATGATAAGAAAGAATCCAAGTTCCTTGAGCTTCAATAGCAAACTCTGAGCCATCTACCAGCTATGAGATTTCATGGTAATAGCAGTGATGTCAGTACCTTCTTTCATGTCACAAGTTATATTTCCAAAGAAGGGGGTCTCATTTCAACCACAAATCTATGAAAGGAAATGATGGACCAGACAAGACAACTATGACAGAAATGTACAAGACTATATAGACTACCAGCTGAACAACAGCATCTGAATTTGTTTTGTGACCTTCACCATAAACATATATATTTACAAAGAAGTAAAGACGCGCATCAAGTTAGTACAGGTCTGTATCTCTCGAAGTCACTCTCTCTGCCAGATACCAAACTAGTAACAAGCTACAGCAATTGCAAAAATTGTTGTATTCAAAATACCAATAAAAGTTCATCAACATAGAAGAAAATGCTAACAGCACCAGCAGTCACAAATATCATGAGAAACTTTTAATAGTCCAGAGAAAACATCCATGGTTCTCAGACAGAACTCAAAACACCTGAAGTTCATAACTGTATTGATTCCTTCCAACATAAGAATTAGCAAAGTAAAAATACAATGTACTTCCATATGCACATGTTTTGAATTGAAGCTAACAAATCAGCAATCACATGGCTTCGAATTCAAAAGTACAAGCCACGAGAAAACCATCCAGGTTCAATGCTCAGTACTATAGAAGACTACTATCATGATCACATTCTTGGATCATTTATCCAGCTTTGTGCCAGAATTCAACACCACAGACACAATTACAGCTCATATAACAGATTACTGATATATAGATACACTACAAAATTCTAATTAAGAATAGAAACAGTGATAAAGCAACACACAGAATATATTGATAACAACCCCAATCCACATTGTGTGAAGAGTACAATTCAATAAGCACCAAGAGCTGATAAAGTACACTAGCTTAATTAACAAGTGGTGAACACATTAAAGCAATTTCCTGAGTCGAAGAATAAACCTGCAGATATGCGAGTATGTCGCCACCCATCACTCTAACTCCTTGCTCTTGCTGCCTTGAAATCCAATTGTAAAGCTTTTCCTACATTGGTAAAACAACAAGCAAACAATGAGCATAAACACAAAACCCATAATCAACAGTGCTCAGTTATGACTACATTATTCAATATAGTTTAAGCCAAAATACCAATTATAAACCCCAAAGACATACCCCCAAAAAAGTAAAACCAGAACCCATTGATCAAAATTCATACACATATGAGGAGTATCAGCCATACTAATTACTCAATTCACAGGGATTCATCAGCGAAAAACTGTGTAACTACTGCAAGAACATGAATACATTTAAATAGACGGATAAAGTAGCATCCAAACAAGAGAAACAATCAACAACAAACAAAAACAATTGATTATAAAATTAAAACCAAAAAAAGAGGGAGGGAAAGCGGCAGAGACCAGCGAGTGGCGTTCACCGGCTTGGAAGGAGAGGCGCTGCTGGTGCATCGCGTGGGTGTAGAGCTGGGAGAGGGAGTTGGCCGCGCTGCAGAAAGTGGTGTACATCCCTCGATCGACCTCGTCGAGGCGCGACGCTTCGGATTTCCTCTTCTTCGCCATTCGTAAGGGGGGAAATTGAAATTGAAATTGAAATTGAAATTGAAACCCTAGAAAGATATACACACAAAATTGATGTGCGTGTATCTATCTTTGTAGGTGGTGGAGAAAGAAACAATTTTTATACAGGGAAGATGGAGAGAGGCAGTGAAGGAGGTGGAACTTTTTCACGAGCCACGTGGATACCCAGGTGGCATTTTTATTCTTTTTATATTCTTTTTGCATAACTGAAATATTTCAAACAAAATACGAAAAAACTGAATAATAGGAGAAGCGGCTATAAAATAGGTAGTTGGCATTTTTAAAATCGAAAATTTTGAATAATTAATTTAAGTTTTTTTTTAGGATTATTTTATATATTTTGCTTTTTACTCAATTCAGTTAGTTTTTATGTTGAATTTTGAATACTTTAGATATGATTTCTTGGATACATCAATTTGTTTGGGATTTTTCGTTGAAAAACTACAAATTCGTTTTTTTCATATTCGCAAAAGCCATCAATGATGATACTCCGCAGAAACGGTTTTACAGAACCTTCGAGCCAAAGAAAATACACATTTCTTGATATGAATAAAATAGAAAAATAATAATCCAAACCCATTGGAAATACAAAAAATTGCAAGTATCTGATAATCCATAGTCAGAAAAGAGTATTGATCTCAACGCTTTAGATAAAATGATAAGTTCAAATAATGAATTCAAAAAATAATTATCGAATATTGGTATCTTACTTAATTTGTTCGTGACTCTCACATAGTCACATCTACTTTCTCATCATAATCATTCAACACTCACAATAGCATGTTTTAAAATTTCACTTCTCCTATTACTATTCACTTAATTTTTCATATAATTTATATATGTATCTTATTTAAATTGAGTTCAAATAGTCAATGTTTTAATTGAATATTCTAGCCCAACAAATAGTTAAAGAGAGTTAAATTGGATTGGATATGTAAACTGTCCCAGTTTTTTTCACTAGTATTTTTGCAATTCACCAATCCGGATTATAGGCCCATAATCAAAATTGGGCTTAAAATTGCATACAAGAAGTCTCAATCTCCATTCCTTGTCTATTTTGATATTTTTAAGTTTCTCAGCTTCTCCAATTGTATGACAAAACTCTCAGTTAAATAGATGTTCAATTAATGCTTAAGTTCATGAAAGTTTAGATTAAATCAGATATAAGTACAAGGTTGAGATCAAATAATACCAAGACTTGATGAAATACTAGTTGAAAACAAGGTTACAATGCAAGCCCACTCCACTAAACATGTTAGAAGAGTTCACATACATGATAGTAACTACAAAACAGTGGCAGCCCACTAAAATGAGGGCTGCATAAATGACGTACGATACCCTCTATCTCGTATTGTATTTCAATCTCGTACACGCCTAGGCATAACAAACGAGTTACACCTAGTAGCGGTTATTTGTGGAGCAAAATACGAGATTGAAATACAATACGAGAAGGAGGATCCGAATTGCATGGTGGTGGTGCGCATTGATACGATATCATAATGAAATTACAATGTTTCTATCCCTTTGGAGTGTCGTTATTTCGAGGTTTCTTAAGTATAAGGCGAGTAAAAACACAATTGATACAACCATGGAGATCTATTTCCATGGCATTACCAGAAGAAGTTGCCGAGTTGGGAGGCGCCTTGAGAGTCCTCCTCGTCGTGTGATGGAGAGTGGATGTGCCTTCCTTCGTACGATGTTATCACCATTCTAGGATCGTCTGCTAGTCTCTCTACGCGCTTCTTCACACGACAATTGTCTTGTGTGCATCTATAGTAGCTCCTACATACATAAAACATCTTCCATCAAAATAAATATTTGCTTCAAATGATGCATATATTGATAAGTACTATTAGTATAGAGAAAAAACTATGTATATATGTATATGTGTTGTGTACATTATTAGGTGCAACATTTTATTGGTGGACTAAGATTTACACCAATGGCCCAAGATATATCACTATGCACAAATGTGGTAGGGTGCCACAGTGGAAAATCATCATGGGTTTTTCTAGTACAAGAAAAAGAGAGAAAAAAAGGACAATGAGAAGAAAAATTGAGGTGGCAATGGGCATAGTAGTACTGCAATATCAAACTGGCAATGGCTGGATTCATGATCAAAACATTTTGCTTTAATAGACAGAGTGGGCTCTCTTGGATAGCATATAAAGTTTGCACACTTTGGTAATTGAGAGCAATGGCTCCTACAAATTTTAAGAGGGGAAAAAAAGAATATGTATACTGTAATCATTTGGTAATAAAAAGTTGGATTTACTTTTTAACCCTAAAGCTAGATCATGAAAAAGGTATCCTCATTTCAAAATATATGTAGCAAGGATGGAGATATGAGCATAATAATTGTAGTTATTATGACCATTATTATTAGGGTTTTCCCACTCATTCAAGATTTGAGTTTAAGATGAATTAACAACAACATTGTACTACAATAATGCATCAGTTATTAGTTACTACACACAGTCTGTGTTTTGCTGTAATAAATCAGCAATTATACTTCACTTTTTCTCTTTCTTGTTGAGCATCAACAAAAATTAATCAATTGGTAAATTGATTAATAATGAAAGAAACAATTATGCATACACTCGATTGCTCATGCATGAGATCTGACATTTCCCAACTCATTAACATTCTTTCACAAAAGTCATGCTCTCAGCAATCAATGAATTAAAACAATTTGAAGAAGAAAATCAATCAATTAATTACCTAGGATGTTGAGTGTTCTTGACAACCTTCTGCCCATATTTTCTCCATTTGTAGCCATCATCAAGAACATCCACATCACTCATGGTCTTGAAGCAAAACCTGGGCTCTCTAACCTTTCTCCTTGCCTTGATCTTCTTCATCTTCACCGCCGCCACGCCGAGGTGGTGGTGATCCTCCCCACCATTCCTCTTCATGCTCATGCAATCACTCAACCCACCCCATGCCCTAAAATCAAAACTTTCCATCAAAAAATGCCTAAAAATCAAATCTTTCCATAAAAAAAGTGCCTAAAAATCAAAACTTTGGCATGTGTGTGTGTTTTACCAGTGATTTGAAGCTGATCTTTGCAAAGAGAGAAGCTGGGGGAGTCCAGAGAAGTGAGGTGGGAAGTCTTCCTTCTGCTTAGTGAGTGTGGAGTGATCAGAAAGAGTTGTGAGAGGTGAAGGAGGAGAGAGGGTTTTGAGGGGCTGGTTGAACCCTAGTGGGAAATTAGATGATGACATGTTTGTGTGGAAAGGGAATATCCCAAGCTGTGATGACATTATCATTTCTTGCTCTTCAAACAAGCTCTGATTCAGAGATGCACCAGAAGCCATCTTCACCTCCTAGTGTGTGTTCAAGATCAATTCTTGCTGCTTTTGCTCAATACAAACAGCACACAGGAAAAGGGCTTGGAGCAAGGATTTAAGAAGAGATATATATGGGGAAAAAAGAGATTTTTTTTTCTGCTAAATGTGAACAATACCATATATATATATATATAGTTACATACCAATCACTCATGTCACATCCACCATCCGCCACTAGATCCTCTATTAAAATAGTTATCATTTTTGTATTTTTGTATTTCAATTCATATTATGACATTCGTGTATAAAATGATACCACTAAATAGAAAAGAAAATAAAATGGAATGTAGCAAGAATGGCCCTTTTCCTGTCCTTTCCACTACTCTTGGCAGCATTCAATCTGAGAATAGAGAAATATACATATCTGAATGTAAACAGTCTGAGCCCACACACTACAATGAGGAGGCCTATGAAAGCTGTCTGTGATGTTACTTTAAGGATAAAGTTAATCCCCGCATTTTGTTCAATTAATTTATTGATTCGGAATTAATTAAGGAATTTAATATTGACATCCTATTTTCAACCATAATATAAAAAAAGTGAGATACTATGATCATTGTATTGGGTGATAAACAGTGTCCCGTGGACTTTGCTGCACAGAGGACTTGAGTCACTCAACCTACATAATACAAATAATTAAAGAAGTTTGCACACCATGAGGTCTTTTAAGCTGAGCTATATGGATATTGTCGAGACAAGGGAGCGAAATGCAATCCCTCGTCTTACAGTGGCGGATCTAGCATAGAAAAAAATAACACAATATATCCACTTTTTAATAAATACGGTAAATTCTTTCAATTGTTGTCATTTCGTACTTGGTAAACCGTAAAATACAATAAGGTGATTTTCCACATTATCCACAATCATTTAGTAGTAGCAGTTTATTAAGTATTACTCTAATCATATATTATTTCCTATTCATCATTTTTTTAAAGTTTAACTTCTAATCAAATTATTCTGCAAATAAAAGAAAATTATTAATTTCATTAAAAAAAGTACACAATCAATTTCAATTGAAAGAAAAATGTACATATATATATATGAGAGTCCCAATTTGACTAAGAGCATGGCACAAACCGACACATTCCTTGTAGTTGGTTTTGGTAAGGGTGTTTGGACCCACAGTAGAATTTGGATAAAATTTGGAAAGAATATGATAAAGAGATGTGTAGAAAATTAGAGGTATATTTATATTAAAAAAAGGTATTAAAATTATAAAAGAAATACAAAATGGAAATTAATTTTTAAAAATAGCAGTTGGATTTATAAAAAATTAAATAAAAATATGATATAGAAAATAGAAAATTCGATGATGTGCCACGTGGCACACGATCATTGACCAACGATGATTGAGTGGCATATGTGTGTATGCACACGCGGGCGTTAAGGTCCCCTCCCCGAGCACCGAGTTGAGGTTTCCCTAATGTGATCACTTGCTTAAGCGTGTGAGTATTTGTTCATTTTGACTACTCGACTTATATGTGTAGAAATTTAATTGCTATGTATGAAAATTAAATAAGTTATGGTTTATAAATAATTGTTGAATGCAAGTTTATAAATATAAATTATTTATCCAAATAAAGATCCGTGCATATATAGGATAGATTCTTCAGTAAATCGCATAAAAATCCCCAATAATACTTTTCATATGTACATTTGATAGTATTTCTTTAATCAAAGTAGGATTTGTATAGTTGCAACTGCCATCATTAACCCAAAATTGTATAGCCTTTTTTTTGAAGAATCATTGATTCATAATATAGGCTTATAGTAGTATTTGTTAAGATGAATTAAAATTTTGGGATAATATATACATTTTGTGGATCATTATAGTAAACACCAAAAAGGTTGAAAAAACGCAGACAAAAACAATAGGAATGTTGTAGGATGTTTGAAGTTAGAGGCTGAGTTGTCTAACATTATTCTTTAACTTTGTTTGCTTCTGCAAATGGACTGTCAACTTTTTTGAGCACATGACTCACACCAAATATCTACTCATTTTGTGATCTTTTTGTGGATCCTATGGCAATAGTATCCCTGCTACAAAATAGCAAACAGTAATATACTTTAATTAATTCATCTCATTTAATTACACACTCCACCATCTTCAAATTAATTTACTAGTTATAAGGTTCCCAAAATCCCAGTTTACTTTTTCTGATATGCATGAAATCATCAAATCATTACATGGCACAAGTGTAAATTCTTTTTATTTCTCTTATCTATTGTTTTGGACTATGCCAATTAAAAGTGATTATATTATTTTCAGAAGGCCCAATAATTAAAATTCCGTTATTTCGCAAAACCTTACTAATTCATTTATTTTGTTAAAGAAACTAAACAAGAGAACACAAATATTCTCTAGATATTTACAAATCAGCCTTCCTTTTTTGAAAAAATGGGGGGTGTGAATAAATCTAGGGTTTCTTTTAGCTAGGGTTTTCTTTTTGCCTCCAAGAAAAACAAAAAATAATAGTAAATTAATAATTATTAATCAAAATAGGCAATGATGATGAATCTTGGTTGCAAATCTCTTCCATTCTGAATCATGAGCAGTAGAGATATGATTGTGATTATTGATGGTAGGAGGGGCCTATTTGACTTTTGGCAAGAAAAAAGCTTGTTACCTTTCCACTCTCCTTTATATCACTTTCCAACCCCACTTCTACCCACCATATTTCCCAAGTTCCAAACCACCCTATTATAATGTTATGATCTCTTCAATTGCAAACATTAATCTATTATTTGCTTTGTGCTCTAAATATTTGATGGTGGGCCTCAAGGGGCATTTGTGTGCCATCATTCCATCTGATTGCATGACACTAGCCATTGATGAAGCAATTTTCCATCTTTCTCATTCAACAAGTGTCACCACCGTCGAATCTTGAAGTTGATGGATTCTACTTCATCGACTAACTAATGTTAATCCACATTTACAGTATGTCTTTATTTAAGTATATATAAATTGTTAGGTTACGGAAAAGTAGTTATACAAAAACATTCTGGATGGTTTTCAGACTATTTTTATATGTTATACTATAGTATTTCAGTAAAATGTTGCCTTGTTTCATCGAAACAAGACAACAGTAAGCCCACCCTGCAGGGAAAGGAAATTAAGGTTGCCCGGCCGCTCACCACGAGCACGTGTGATACACGTAGCCTTCTTAGCCAATCATTTTGGCGCGCACATCCTACACGCTAGACGACATGCAATGGATTTTAATTTGACAAGTTTTTTGTTATATTTTTATAAGAAAAATGAACAGAAATTTAAAGACTTCATCACGCGTGCATGAAAAAAATCTAAGATTTGAAACTTGAAAGAATCCCATCACACACATATAAGAAAAAATGGAGCGGTTTAGGCAAGGCAGAATATGCAATTGCAAATTAAGAAAATTAAGAAAATAAATAAATAAATAAATAAGATATGAGATCCATGTGATACAAAACGAATCAAGAAAAATAGTACTATTTGAGGATGCATTTAATTGTGAGTCATGCATGTTAAGTCAGCTATGTAACAAAAAATATAGGAAATGCAAATTGTGTACATAAATTGAAAGATGATGAGATCATTCCATCCATATGCAAATAGGTGTCTCTTTTTTTCATTTCAATCCATATGTAAATAGGAGTACCAGTTCATTTTTATTACGTTCAACTAACTTATTTTACTCACATTTTATTTAAAATTAATATATACAAATGAGACTCTTACTTCACTAACTTTTTTCCATTAATTTTTCTTAACAATTTTTTAAAACCCGTGCTATTAAGAAATGAGACTTCTAATGGCGGCGGAGGGAGAACATTTAAAATAAGGACATTTAAAATAAGGATTTATAATTGCAAAGCTGACTAAAAATTCGTGTTATAGGTAGCTGTTCATCCTAAATTATTTCCAAATCAGAATATAGTGCTGTGTGCGTGTGTTGAGTGTGTGCATTCTCAAAGTGTTGGCATTTTCTAGTTTTTCTTAATATGTGATATCATGAGATAGAAAAAGATGGACCAATCAAAACTTCACGTGATTGAGTAACAAATAAAGGTTAATAGATGCATTGTATCTCCTTAATCCCATCAACATTTCAGTTGCTAAATGTAACTAGCAAGCATCAATTTGGATAATGCATAATTTAAGGTTTTAGACACTTCTCCAAATTCCTAAAATTACCTAGTTTGAATCATAGTAACTGAAAACACTATACACCTTTTATCTACTTTGAAATTTATCATAGAATTAACTACACAATAGTGAAAGTGAGTTTTTTTTTCTCAATAGACATATACTATATGTGAAGTGCAAATCTTTATGCACTTTTTGCAATATACTAATGAGCTAGCATTGAATCCTTTTACATATAAGCACTTATTGCATTCCTATGTCACACACACAAAACCACATTATATATTCATGAGTGATTTTATGTTTCATTGGTTAAACACCCAACATTAGGTTTATCCTATTATGACATCTTGAACAAAGTCCTCAATAATGTTTTCTTAACAAAATTGTTAATCATGAATTAACTTCAAATTTAAGTTAATGATGGGCAGGAAAAGAAAAAATAAACAGAAGCATAACATGTGACATGTCCCTACCTCTACTGAACTTCAAACTCCCACTATACAAATTATAAATGAACATGATATGTCAATTAAATAATAAAATAAAGTATCAAGATCAGTGTATTTTGTTTTCCCTTGAAGACATTAAATTAAACATATTATAGAAGGACAATGCCATAATTTTGGAAATATTATATATAGGAGTACTATAGTTGAAACATTTTAATGGAAAAATAGAAAGAGGGAGTGTTTGGTGGCGTTAGACATACGTATGCATGATGTAAGTGGGCGGTGCATAGGTTTTGGTGAGAGTGTAGAGTGTTGGCAAACAAGCATCATTTCTTTTTTTGTTTCTACTCTCCATAGGTGCCCAATATCAATCATGCCTCCAACAATTATAAACTTTAATACACAACACATATGTACTACCGTGGGGTGTTCAGTTGCCAAGATTAAATCTCATGATTAAATATGTATCATGTTTGGTTCATAAGATTGAGCCCTATAACTTAATCCTAGATGGATAATCTTATTATAATTGATTATAGCCTCTCCCCTCCAACTAAAATAATCTCACAACTTAATCCTAAATGGATAGTCTCACGATATTAGTCATAGCAACCGAACACCACCTATGTGTACATACAAGATCACAGCCACATTTTAACCTGAGGAGGGGTGAGTGTGTTATTTTGCTTCCTCAATTTTCGTATTGAAGGGGTCGTCGCCAGTACATTTTTTTTGATAAAATAAAGGCTCAAACCATATTTAGAATGAATAAACAAGTCAAAATAACAAACAAGTCTAAAATAAAAAATAAAAAAAGGCTATAGTAAGCCAAAACAACTAGACTAAAACGAATGGACAAAAGGATCCAATAAAAGCTCACACAGAAAAATAAATGGAGGAGTACAAAGAGAGATCACCTTAGTAACGGCCATTAAGTAGTGATGGTCCAACAATTTTTTGCCTAACCTTTTCCTGTCCATCGTCTAACTTTGGGTAGCTCCTCGCTCATTTGACTTGGTAAAATTGAAAATCCCAGACCTCTAGCTTTAGTCCATGATCCCAATCTCCATAAGATAAGCTTCTTCTCAATATCCCAATTTGGCTCAGTCTTTTCAAAAGTCACCTCGTTTCTCAGCCACCAAATGGACCAAGAGACAACATAAAAAAGCGAGGTCCAAATCTTCTTATCGAACTTGAAAAAGGGTGTGTGCAACCAAGAGATAAAGCATAAAACAAGATCCATAGGCAAGCATAAGGAGATGTTCTAGCGGCTACAACAGAAATACCACAAGCTACTTGAATATTTGCATCCAAAGATGATGTAGGCAGTGGCGGAGCCAGAAATTTCATCATGCGGGGTCCAAATTTAAATTTTAAAAAAATTATATAAGTTAAATTATAAGGTTCAAAATGTAGAGTTAAATGCAATCACATCATACATTTTTCTTCTATTCTTCATCTTCTGAAATTGCTGCATAATAGTTCCATTGGTAACTTTAACAAACACATCCTTTTCCATATAAGGAACTAAACAATCATTCAACAGATGAAGAATCAACGGAAGAAAGTTTCTTGAAATAACGATCCATATACCTACAAAAATAGTTAACATTGATTAAGTTTGCAAAATATAAATCATACACAAAAAAGGATAAAGTTCATCTTATGCTTTACAACTAAAAGAAGAAAGAGTAAACAAAATATACAATATGCTCAAATCAAAAATGTTGATGTCACAAATCAAATAGTGTAAAACTATTAATACATACACATCAAATTAAAAATAGGGGTTAAAGAATTCCAACACCGAACCGCCGTAGCCATTGAATTACATAAGTTGTCTTCTTTCTTCCCATTTGAATTTTATGTGTACCAATTTAGAGCTTGAATATGATTATTTAGGTCTCAATTTATATAACTGTTGCAGCCAAACAAAAAACAACACATGTAGAAAAACCAATTGAATTATATTTGAGTTTTAAAATATACCTAATTTTATATAACTAGATTTCAGATTACACTGAAGAAGGAGTAGAATGGCAGCAGAAGGAGAAAACTAATTAAGAGGAAACGATTTATAGAGTACTCCCTCCGTCCGCCATTAGGAGTCTCATTTATGGGTGGCACGAGTTTTAAGAAATATTAAAAAAAGTGGGTGGAAAAAAGTTAGTGGAATGAGGGTCTCACTTGTATATATTAGTTTTAAATGAAATGTGAGAGGAATGAGTTAGTGGAAGTTGAGACCTATTACCAGGTAAAAGTGAACCGGGACACCTATTCGCGGACGAATTAAAATAAAAAAACGAGACTCCTATTCGTGGACGAAGAGAGTATAATTTTGATGAAATCTATCTTTAATATTATATATATATATATATATATATATTATAAATTATAATTAATGTGAAATTGCTAAAATACCCCTAGTTTTTTAAAAAAATTAGTAGGGGGGGCCCCACCCTCCCTCCGCCCCTGGATGTAGGAAACTGTTTCCGAATGCTCTTTGCAAAAGGCACAAAGATTATCTTCAACATCTGGGAAGCCGAGCTTGAATAGCCTATCCTTGGTATTAAGTCTGCCTTGTAAAATAAACCAAAGTAAAAGTTGTGCACGCGGTCGTCGGCTGCACATAAAAATGAAGGGGAAATATCTTTTTTAGTCTGCGAATTTTGTTAATATTAATTTTAACATTTTAAAATATTATTTGAAGCTTATAAATTTCAATTTAATATCATATGATTTACTATTTTTTTATTGTTTAAATGTTTTTTATGAAAAATACTCTCAAAGCGAAGGACAATTCAGACTATTTACTCTCTATTTTTATTAAAATATTTAATTTTTCTTTCTTTCTTCTTTCTCTAATAGGAAGTAAGTCCTCATGAACTTAAACACAGAAAAAAGAGAAGGAATAGAAAAAAAAATTAAATATTTTAATAAAGGAGAGAGTGGATTCATGATTTTGCACTAGAAATCTCCAACTACATTTGGTGCTATATTTCCTATTACACATACTACGAAATGATAGTAACTTATAGTTGAGGGTATTTTGACCCAATTTTTTTTCTTTAAACATTGAAAAAGTAGTTCATATCATATCAAAGTCGAAGTTATGGACATCAAATGCTATTTTGAAACGTTACAGACCAAAAATGATATCTTGACAAAATTTGCGGAGCAAAAAAAGATATTCACTCTAAAATAAATTTATTGTGTGCTTCAATTTTTACGAGCTATTTTCAGATAATTATGACTCTATGCAAGCTACACTACAAAAAACACCAAAATTATCGATGGAAAATTTCTTTTTTTGTCGGTAAACAGTGTTACTAGTGAAAATTTTCCATTTGTAATTTGTTATCGGTAATTTTACCGACGGATCATAGTTCGTCGGTAATTTTTCTGACGGCGTCTCCTACAGAAAACGACGTCGGTAACTTGATTTAGAAAATCCGTTGATAATTACCAACAAAATTTTTTCGTCGATAATTCTTCTGTTTTTCTTCTTGATTCTTTTTTTATTCTATTAACCTATATACAACAATATCCTAATTTTAGTTATATTATCAAATTAAACAAAAAACGAACTCCAAATCCAATCACAAAAAATACCAAAATGAAAATTAATAGGTAAACCAAAGGTATTACGTAAACACAACCAAAGTACAGAAAAAAGAACACATACTATCCAATTTTGTGATTAGTTTATGATAAATATCAAATCGAGTTCATCTTCTCCTCGGTCGTCGTAAAGTCATATTTCATTTTCGGTCATTGCTCATTTATTTCTTGCCACAATTCCTCTTTTAATTCCTCTCGCGTGGAAGGATCCAAACCTGCTAAGATAAGTTGCTATTGTAGATTGTTTAGAGTTGTGGACCACGAGGCTAGGTGCCAAGTTGCTATTTGGTTCATATTTAGGTTCTCGCCCTTTGTTGCAGCAATCACTTGTAACTTCACTTCGAAGAATACACAAATTAATTCTATTAATATGCATTACTCAAGGATCTAAAATAAAATAAAGTGATGATTCTTGAAAAAACACACACATCAAATGAAATCATAAACAGTAATGATGAGTGAAAGGCAAAGCATAAGATTTTAAAATGCTATCGGTAAACCAACACAAACTTTTGTGCAGGTCCAATATCCAATCCTTCTAAGACTGATAAGTCGTATTCTAAGCTTTGGTTATTGGTCAGTATGTCGTGAAATGCATGTATTATCTGCAAAACAGTTGCTCAAGTGTGCAGGATTAAAGGGTCCAAGTCAGTAGGAGATGATTCAAGTGACGCAAGTGAAAAGGGCGCTAGAAGGGTGCAATACTGACCAGGATGCATGCCAGAGAAAAGGCTCGAGATGGAGAAGAAGGATGATAGCTGGGATGATCATTAACAAGGGCAGAAAAGTCAAAACTTGAAGAAAGTCTACCCTAAAAGCAAGGGCAAGCCTAGGGCTGGGGAAAAATATCGAAAAAATGATATATCGCTCGTATCGTATTGAAAAATATCGAAAAATTATCAAATTTTCGATATATCGTAATTTTCGATACGATACGATATCGTATCGTAAGTTTTCGATACGATAACGATATGAATTTCCTTATATCGCGATATATCGTTTTATATCGAAAATACGATATATATCGAAAATTTTCGATATATCGATATTTTTGATATATATCGAAATTTTCGATATATATCGATATTTAACGATATATCGAATTTCGATACGATATATCGAAATATCGATACGATAACGATATGAAATTTTTTTATATCGAAAGTTCGATATATCGAAACTTTCGATACGATAACGATATGAAATTCTTTCATATCGATATTTTCGATACGATACACGATACAACGTTTTCGATACGATATATCGTATCGACCCACCCCTAGACAAGCCTCCCTATAAAAGAAGCCACTTGGAGAGAGAGAAAAGAGTTCGCCTTTAGAGTTGGTCCCTTAGAGTTCGGTTAGGAGCTCTAAGTTTTCAGTTCAAAAAACACACTTAGTAGAATTCTCTCGAGAAGATCAGTCATTCAGCATTGTCCAACCTCTCGTTCCTCGCCACAGCTATGGTCACTTGACGTCCAAGAGTCTGCCGGAGAAATCATCGATCCACCGTTCCAGCCAGTTGCCATAGTAGTATAGCAGTATCATCGCCCAGAGTGGCCAAACAATCGTTATTTTGCTTTCTAGTTTAATCTTTACTTGTTTTCGTCGTTGGTTTTGTTGCAAACACTCATTGTTGTTGCCTTTTGAAGTACTTTGTGAAGTTCCAACGCTTAAATTATGAAGTTTCTATTTCGTATGTCGCTTTGGTTCGAGTTTGCTTCATTCTGCCTAGGAAAATTAGATCTAGTTGTTGCTTTTAATTTCTAAGTGTTTTCTTACCTGGAGTTGTCGATCTGAAGTTGTAGTTATGTTTTAGTCTAATCTTCGTGCTTGAGTCTTTGACTTAACTTTATTTTACCCAAATAATACCTGCAAGTGTACAGGGCTATTGTAGCAAATAGCAAGCAAGAGTATATCGTATCCCACAGAGACAAATTCGTATCCACTTAACTACCACGAACCAATGTTGACTACTATCTAGAGAATCAGGAAATGTTTGGTTTTGTTCTAACACTATGAAAAGCATATAATGCAAACAAAATAGATAAATAAAAGTAATCAAACACAGAGTGAAAAGATAATATGGAGAAAAATGTAGAACTCAAGGATCCGATGCACAATTTCAAGCTCTTATCCAATCAATTTGTCTTACCTTTTGGTGTCTCTAGAGTTACTAAGTCGACCACATTTATAGATTAAACCCCCTCCCGAGGTGAGAAACCTGTAGATTAAGCGCTAGGATTGAAGTCCCCTTCTAATCCTGAACCCCTAACTCCCAAAAGCTCGATTAGGTCAAAGACCTCACTCAAAACCTCAAACTCTCCCGAGTTTTATTGCATTAAGGTGTGAACTATTCCTATTTCCAGATTAACTATTTCATCTCCCGATTAATCTAATCAATCCTACACAATCAAGTGGTGATCAAGCAATTGAAAGGAATAAACCCAAGAATAATCAAATAACTACAAGAGCAAGGTAAGAATAAAATCAATTGGATAAAAACTATGAAATTAATGCATCTTCACCAAGAATTCTACATGTAATGTTTAGCTACTCATATTCATGGAAGAAAACAAGTCTAAACTAAGGAAAACAATAGAAAACATGATACGGAGTACAATTGGCGGAGGAATTGAAGCTTGAATCTTCAATCTTCATCCAAGAGTGCTTGAGAGAGATCGGTCGTGTCTTTCACAGCGGTCCAGAATGAGTGGAGTTGCCCTAGCTTTCCTTTCTTATTTCCCTCTTTCAGAAAATCGCGTTTTGGCTTGGAAAATCGCCAGAAATACGTACCCGGCCGGGTGGATTTATTGTATAGGAAAATCACCCGACCGGGTGGGATTCTTTTGGCACTCTCTGGAATTACGCAGGCCAAAATGTTCCACCCGGCCGGGTAGAATTGTTGTACTGTAAAATCACCCGGCCGGGTGGGGCTTCACTCGAACTCTCTGTATTCTTCGCGGCTTCTCAATGCCACCCGGTCGGGTGGCTTTTCTGCCCAATATCTCACCCGGCCGGGTGAGACTCTGTTTCACTTCCTTTTTGCCTATTTTGCCTAAAACACTCAACAAACACGTGAACTCCGAAACAAATAGTAATTGGCTGGAATTAACCATTTTGAGCACAAAAATTCAACAATTAAGCATATCAACATACCAATCATGACACTAAAATACGAGTTTGTCAATTCCCGCAAACTTAAACTCTTAGTTGTCCTCAAGTAAGAATAAGAAATCATGAAGAACAAACTCATGCATAGAGGTGGGATTGATGTTTTGCTTCAGAAAACTTTCAAACAAGCTCGAATGTAGGATACATACAAGAATCATCCAAACAATAATTGAAGCTACTGTCTCGTATATCACTTGGTCTCAATGCTCTCACAAGGTTTAGGAGGTGTGATTTTCTCCCTTTTATTCTTTCTCACTCAAGTGTATAAGAAGTACCATAAACACTCGAATCAAGTAACATGTAATGCTTGCCATAGGCTTGCTCAACGTCAAACGTCTCCTCTATTCTGATGTGAAAGCGAACCTAAGATCAGAAAGGTCTTTATTTGGGTTGTAATGTAGGCTCTTTGGACGGTATGGTGAATTTAGGCTATAGTGACTAAAGAATGTAATTAAGGCACACATCTCCACAACAACCATTTCTCAAAATGATTCTCGATACTCGGCTTTATCAAGTTTCCTTCCAAGACCCCCTTTTTCAAAGCCCTATCACACTATTTATTTATTTACAATACTTTTCTCTCCACCTCTTTTCTTCTAGACTTCGTCTAGCTTATACCTCCATTTTTTATTTTTTTTTGAACGAATATGCATATCTTCCCATCTTTTGTAACCTTGTGCTTTTCTCCCCTTTTATAGGTCTTTCGAACATTCCCTTTTCAACTATCGAACACAATTTTGGCTATGAAGGTTAACTAGGGATTTATAAGCATATATGAGGATAATCAAAGAATGCCTAACTTCATCTCTTAAGTTCACATCCACTATAAAGACTTGACATGACGAGGAGCAAGTTCTAGAAACAAAAACAAGTTACCCAATCAAATCACACATGAACAAAGTATGGCTCAAATCTCACCGGGATTAGCATTGACCAAGCAAACAAGCACTTCACTCGCAATTAAATCATGGAATGATTACGCAATCCCTAGCCATTCTAACCACAATTTTTAAGAAAAAAACAATTATCATCATAAGCCATCAACCCCGTACTTAGCATCAATTATCTTACATTCATCCATATTCGAATTTGAGTCCCACAGGCGGGACTTACACCAAATGACCCCAAATAAAACATTAAAAAGAAAAAGACTTAATAACACAAGTGCACATCATTAGCACATGGAGAAATGGAACAACCAATCCACGTCAGAACCCCCCCAAACTTATTCAAGCCAGAGGATAGGATAAGTTTGAAGAGAAGTGGATGGTTGAGATACCTCTATTCGGCCGGCGGTGGAAACCTCGCGTAGTATGCATGGTAGAAGGCCTGGCTGGCGGCATCACTAGCATCGAAACGAGTCTGTAGCTGCTGAAGCTGCTCTCCATAGTGATCCAGGCGAGTTCCAAAGTTGTCAAGTCGAGTATCGCACTGGAACCTCCATGCCTCGGCGTTCGCGTTCCACTGCTGTGCCTGGATCCACCGGGCCTCCTGCTGGTCTCGGCTCACCCGAAGTGACCGAACTCCTGCAGCAATTTCCGCCAAGTAACTGTCGTTGGATGGCCTCCCTCGTGGTCGGCTCCTCTTGGGCTGGCTGCTCTGGCCTTCTTCATACTCCGTGGCAGGCTCTTCATCATCCTCGTTCATAGCTGCTTGGGCGTTCTCTATCTGCATGAGCTCCTCAGGGATATGCGGTTGTGGAAGATATGCGGGGTCCACATAATTGGGCACGGCATCTGCGGCTCCTTCCCCTTGAGGGGGGTCACTCTCGATCTTCTCCAAATGGTCTGGAGTATCCATTTTCCAATTGGTCTGGTAGCCCCATCCGCTGACTGCGAAAAGCTGGGGGTCGGGGAACCTAATGCACGTGTTTTGATCTATCCTGAAGTACCCAGCGCCCCGTCTATCAACCAGAATGATGTTGGACCTCTTAAATGTGTCCCAATCCAATATCATGGGACCGGGATCTGGGGTCCTTCCCTCGAAGCTCACTCCAAACTTGAAGGCCAATGCCGCTACAATTCCTCCACAACACAACTTGCCACTCTGTCTCTTTGACTGCCTCTCCAGGTTTTTGATTATATAATGCCCAATGTTGATCCTCCTTCGTTTGAGCATTCCCCACAACACAAATAGTATTTCTGTGGACATGCTGCCTGCTTCTGTGTGAGCTAAAGGGTAGTAGACCAAGGCCTTTGCCATGTACCGAAGGACAGGGTTTCTGATTGAGTTGATCTTGGCTCTGGATGGGGTGAACACCGCTTCGCTGCTGATTAAGCTCCAAAACTCGTTTCTATTATAATCCTCAGGCTGGGGATCCTCTAGAGTGCCTTCCTCACCTTCCTCCATCAGTTTGAAAAGTTCATTGAACTCTTCGACAGAAATTGTGTGTTCTTCGTTAACAAGGCGGAAGGACATTGAGTTGATGTTCCTCCCCGAGGACTCCACTGTGAGGGTAGTGAAGAACTCCACCGTGAGGGCTTTGTAGGACCCGTGCTTCAATGAAAACAAATGGCTAAGGTGTCCAGCTTGGACAAGGATATCCCAGGAGTGCTGAATTCCAAGTCCGTTTAAAGTGGCCCGACTTTGATACCTGGACGGTATGCTGTCTAGTGCCGCCAAAGCCTCCCATTTCCTGTTTTCCCCTTTTCGAAGGGTGACACCGACCTTCTGTGGTTTGAGTGTTCTCGGGGCCATCAGTAGTGGGTACCTAAAAAGAGAAATGTTAGTGACTCCCCCAAACTTTAGGACATACAAGTAATCTAGCTAGAAATTAGAAAGATAGACTCGATTTCTAAAATCTATAAACGCAACATAGCAATTTTCGGGAGATAGACTCAATCCCTATGCCTATTGTTCACCAAAATCCTTGAAGGGAGATAGACTCAATCCCGGAACTTACATAGATCAAAAAAATTCAACAATAAAATCCTCACATCGAAAGAATATCAACCCTATTCATGCCCAAATTCAAACTCAACTCAAACAAGCTAATGTAACCTCTCAAGTCAACAATGCATACTCAAAGACTTCACCACAAGCAAAATTCATACCAAAACCCCTACAATTTCACAAATTAAGCACAAGACTATCACCAATTCAACTTGTAGAGGCTACAAACTTCATACCCATCACACATTGCACATCATATCCATGGGTAGAGAGGGTTAGAGGTGAAGAACATACCTTTGTTGCTTGTGGTGAGAGAAAAATCGAAAAGTAGGGCCCTTTCCCAAGTGTGTTGGTACAACTCCTCTAAATACACAAAATAATCGGACCAAAACACTCTAGCAAGAAGGAATTGAAGCTAGGGGGTGTAATATGTGGTGGATGAGTGAGATGTTGAGTGAAATTGTGTGTGAGAGGGAGAGAAATTGGGGGGGAAAAGGGAGGCGGGTGGAGGGGGCGGGTGAGGAAAGTAGAAATCGGACATACCTTTTTATACATAGGTTTCGCAGCGTCGGACCCGGCCGGGTGGAATTTCTCAACTTATAAACCACCCGGTCGGGTGAAAGAAAATTAATACTCACTGGAATCCCGACGCTGTTCGGTCGTGACCCGGCCGGGTGGAATTGTTGAACAGAAAATTCACTCGGCCGGGTGGTCGTGATACAGTCCCCTCTGGAATTTTTCTTTGCAAAGTATATGACCCGGCCGGGTACATTTGTTGTGGTAAAACCACCCGGCCGGGTGACTTGTTCTGGGCAGATTTTTGTTCTCCATCCGAATTTTCACTCCCTTTTTACCAGTGTTTCCAACTTATTTCTGCAAAATGTCAGTTCCCCCGCAAAAACCAAATCCACATCCGATGAGATACTTGAGAAAGGGAACAAAACAAAAAAAACTAAAGATACGAAAGCCACAAGAAGGAAAGAAAAACAAACACACCAAAAATCGAAAGACAAATCACACAAAAAGCAATAGAGTTACCTACTAGGGGTTGCCTCCCCTAAAGCGCTTTTGGTTAAAGTCGTTAGCTCGACATCTCCATAGTGTATCACTGTGCCTCCAAGGAGAGACGGAACACCTCTTCCTTTTGCTCCATAGAGTGGAACTTCTTCACATTCTGACCATTGGCCGTGAACACTCGCCCATCATCAGCTTCGAGCTCCAAAGCTCCATTCTTCATTACTGTCTTGACTTTGAAAGGGCCGGACCACCTTGACTTGAGCTTCCCGGGGAAGAGTTTTAGACGTGCATTGAACAGTAGCACCAAATCTCCGGGGAAAAACTCCCTCTTCTCTATCCTCTTGTCATGGTACGTCTTGAGGCGCTCCTTGTAGATTGCTGAGTTCTCAAATGCCTCATTCCTAAACTCATCGAGCAAGTTCAGATAAGCTTGCCTTTCCTTTCCGGCCTTATAGTAGTCAGCATTCAACTGCTTCACCGCCCAATATGATTTGTGCTCAAGCTCCACTGGAAGATGACACGATTTTCCAAACACCAACTGGTAAGGTGACATGCCGATCGGCGTTTTATAAGCCGTCCTATATGCCCAAAGTGCATCATCGAGCTTCAAAGCCCAATCCTTCCTATTGGCATTCACCGTCTTCTCCAAGATGCCTTTGATTTCTCGATTGGCCAATTCAGTTTGACCATTGGCTTGGGGATGATAAGGAGAAGTGATTCGAAGCTTGACACCATATTTGCTCAACACAACCTCCAGCCACTTGTTTTTGAAATGAGACCCCCCATCACTTATTAAGGCTCTCGGTGCCCCGAACCTCGTGAAAATGTTCTTCTTCACAAAGTTTATCACCACCTTAGAGGAATTGACCGGAGCAGGAATTGCCTCTACCCAACGGGAGACATAGTCAATCGCCAAAAGGATGTATTGTTGACCGGAGGATGGCGGGAAGGGACCCATGAAGTCGATCCCCCATACATCGAAAAGCTCTATCTCCATAATAGTAGTCATCGGCATTTCCTTCTTCTTAGAGATACCCCCCGTCCTCTGGCATTCATTGCAGTGGAGAACAAACTTCTGACAGTCTCCATAAATGCTTGGCCAATAAAATCCGCACTGGAGCACCTTCATCGCTGTTCGATTTGCTCCAAAATGACCTCCGGTGGGGCTTGAATGGCAATTTCTTATCACAGCTTCCCATTGTTCATCGGGGGTACACCTTCGAATGACCATATCTGCACATCTTCTGAATAGGAGCGGCTCATCCCAAAAATAGAATTTGACATCATGAAAGAACTTCCTCGTTTGATACTTGTTGAGGCCTTCCTGGACCACCTTGGCTACTAGGAAATTCACAATGTCCGCGTACCATGGCGATGAACCTTGAGCATAGAAGAGGTGTTCATCGGGGAACTCCTCGTTTATCGGCCTCTTCAAATTCTCTCCTTCAAAACAGTGCTCCAATCTCGACAAATGATCGGCTACTACGTTCTCACATCCCTTCCTGTCTCGAATCTCTAAATCAAATTCCTGTAGAAGTAAGACCCACCGTATCAGTCTCGGCTTGGCATCCACCTTGGCGAAAAGATGGCGGATGGCGGCATGATCGGTGAACACAATAGTCCTCGCCCCAATGAGATAGGGACGGAATTTATCGAACGAATATACCACCGCCAACATTTCTTTCTCGGTAGTAGTGTAATTTGCCTGCGCCGCATCCAGTGTCCGACTTGCATAGTAGATCACCCTGAAAATCTTGTCTCTTTTCTGGCCCAAAGCAGATCCCACGGCCACATCACTAGCATCGCACATGATCTCGAACGGCTGTGACCAATCCGGTGAGATGAGCACGGGTGCGCTCACAAGCGCCTTCTTCAATGTCTCGAAGGCCTGCAAACATTCAAGAGAAAACTCAAACTTGACATCCTTAGCAAGTAAATGACATAAAGGCCTAGCAATTTTAGAAAAGTCCTTAATAAACCGCCTATAGAACCCGGCGTGACCAAGGAAACTCCTCACGGCCTTCTCGTTGGATGGTGGTGGCAACTGCTCAATCGCCACTATCTTAGCTCTGTCCACCTCAAGTCCTCCTGCAGATATTTTGTGCCCGAGCACACCATCTTTCACCATAAAATGGCACTTCTCCCAGTTGAGCACCAAGTGTGTCTCTTCACATCTCTGTAACACACGAGTTAGATTCCGTAAACAATTATCAAAGGAGCTACCAAATACGGAGAAGTCATCCATGAAGACTTCCATTATTTCTTCCACCATGTCGTGAAAGATGGACATCATACACCTTTGAAAGGTAGCTGGGGCATTGCAAAGGCCAAATGACATCCTCCTGAAAGCATACACACCATAAGGACAAATAAAAGCAGATTTATATTGATCCTCGGGGGCAATTAAGATCTGATTATATCCGGAGTAGCCATCTAAAAAGCAATAGTACTCATACCCCGCCAACCTATCTAGCATCTGGTCAATAAATGGGAGGGGGAAATGGTCTTTTCTAGTCGCGGCGTTAAGGGCTCTATAATCTATACACACTCTCCACCCGGCTACCAACCTAGTGGCTATCATCTCATCGTCTCCCCCTTTTACTACTGTCATCCCACCCTTCTTAGCTACCACTTGAGTGGGACTTACCCAATCACTATCCGAGATAGCATAAACAATCCCGGCATCCAACCACTTAAGCACTTCCTTCCTCACCACATCTTGCATTATCGGGTTAAGTCTCCTTTGGTTTTGAGCTTTGGGTTTAGACCCCTCTTCTACAAGAATCCTATGCATGCAAACCGTAGGACTTATCCCCTTGAGGTCCGAGATGGACCACCCAATTGCACCCCTATGCTTCCTAAGCACTCTAAGCAATTTATCAAGCTCATTAGTAGTGAGTGAAGATGATACAATTACCGGGTAAGTATCATTCTCCCCGAGAAATGCGTACTTAAGGTGTGACGGCAACGGTTTCAACTCCTCTTTCTTTTCCTCCTTCTTCTCCTCTTCATTTGGATCCTTCAATGGTAAGAATTTCTGTCGAAACCTAGGGATCTCCTCTTGCTGAATTAAGAGCACCTACAAAATTTAACAAATCAGTATTAGGCTCATTAATATCATTATAGTAAGGAGAAAAGATAGATTGCGATAAGCATCGCTCCAATTGGTCTTGTGGTGAGATGGCTTGAGCCACCTCCTTTACACAATCATCGACCACTTTAACCATGTTGCAGTGCTCCACTCTCCTTGCATCTTCATCATCATGCCTCTGCATTGCATTGTAGATAGAAAATGTGACGCTCTCATCATTAAGTCAGAGTGTGAGCTCTCCCTTCTGCACGTCGATCAAGGCCTTCCCTGTAGCTAGAAAAGGTTTTCCTAGAATGAGAGGTACCTCCCGGTCTATCCTCCTCTATGTCCAAGCACCACAAAATCCAGCAGGGAAGACGAACTCATTCACTCTTGACAAGTATATCTTCAACAATCCCCCTCGGATACGACACAGATCGGTCGGCCATCTGGAGTGTGATGGTGGTGGGCCTCAGTGTCCCAATCTTCAGCTTCTTAAAGAACGAGAACGGCATAAGATTAATGCTCGCTCCCAAGTCACACAGTGCCTTGCCCACTTGGCTATCCCCCACTATGTTATCACGATATAGTGAAGCTTCCAGGATCTTTCATCTTAGCGGGCAATTTCTTATGACACTACAGCTTTCCGTCAAGTTGATGGTCTCGTGCTCCACCCATCTCCTCTTCTTGGAGATAACATCTTTCAGAAATTTGGCATAGCTAGGCATTTGCTGCAACGCCTCTACCAACGGAATGTTGATGTGTACCTTTCTAAAAATGTCAAGAAATTTAGAAAACTGATCATCTAGCTTCTTCTTCTGCACCCGCTGTGGGAATGGAATTTTAACTTCAACTGGAGGTGCAGGTATCACGATGTTTGCCTTGGGAGGCGGTGCTTCCTCCACTGGCTCTTCCTCTTCTTCCACTACATCTTCTATAACCACCCCTTCTTGTGAGATCTTCTCCTTCTCTGCAGGCATGGTTGGAACTTCATAGCTTTTGCCATTCCTCAGATTGATGGCTTTGCAATCCTTGCAGTCCTTGGGATTGACAATGGTGTGTGAGGGAAACTGGCCCGGTTGATGTTCAATACCCACAGCCTGTGAAATCTGGCTCATCTGAGTATCAATGCTCTTCATGTGAATGCCCAGGCTCTGCACATCTGTCTCTACCTGCTTCAGTCTCTTATCAGAATTAGCCATTATTTCCCCTGTCTGCTTCATAAACGTCATCAAGACATCTCCAAGCTCATTCTTCTTCGGCTCAATGATCTGTCCATTCGACACTTGAAACCCCGGAGGTGGCTGCAGGGCATTGTGAGGATTCCCATAAGACAAATTGGGATGTGCCTTATTCCCAAAGTTGTTGAAGTTACCACCCCCTTGATTGTGGCGGTAGTTGTTGTTGAAATTCCGATTGTTGCCGCCTTGGTGCACGTAATTCACCTCTTCACTTTCGAGCCTGGTTGGCTCTGTTTCCATATATGCTGAACTTACTAGTCAAGAAATCCAGCTGCTTGGCCATTATGTCCATCTTGTCCAACATCCGATGCGGATGCCACCCACAGCCCAGGTTTTGCTTCTCTCATTTTTCACACCCATCATCGTTGGAGGCCACCCTCTCAATCACCTCAAATGCCTCGTTTTCTCCCAACTTAAGGAGTGACCCCCTTGCGCTCATATTCAACTCGCGTATTGCCTCCGGAGTGGCTCCCCTGCATGGAAAGTTACGATCTTGTTGCCCCGGGCTTAACCCGTGGTTGGGACATCTCTTCATCAAATTGTTTGAATCTCTTCCATGCCTCGTGAATATATTCTCTTGAGGGTGCATTGCATAAGAGATGATTTCAGCTCCAGCGGCTTTAGTGCCTGCAGCTCGAGGGAGGATAGTATTTATCCAAGAAAAGCTCAACCATTGCGTCCCAAGTTTCCCGACCAGAGTTGGGATCCATGCTAATCAATCCACCCGATCCCTAGCGTCATCCTTCAAAGAAAAAGAGGGAACAATCTGAGCGCCGAATCTGATCATCCCGGAGACCCCATTAGCCTTCACCGTGTTGCTGATTTGTATGAACTTGGTCAAGTGCTTGTTGGCATCTTCCGAACCTGTTCCACCAAATGCATGTGCTTACTGCCCTGTTTATCAATCCCGAACTTTAACTTCAAAGCTTGTTGGCCGCAATCCCGACATTATTGATTGGTGGATTAGTTAACCCGTCTATATGCATACAGATTCTGCACGGGCTGGATTGGTGGTCTCGCGTTCTGCTCATCCAACTGCCTCTGCATGTTGGCCATCTGATCACGAAGTTGACGAATAACAGGATCCTCATTGTTGTTGTTCTCCGCGTCCGCCATTAGGATTGGAGATGGGCGTGGAGATGGACTAGGTGACGGAGTTCTCTGGACAGGGGAAGGTAGACGCCTATGATTGGGTGAAGATACCCGAATCCTCTGGTTTAACCTTCTCTGTGCGTTCCTCTTCCTGTTGGATGCTTCGATCTCAAGATCGATTGGCTCTAAAGGTGGACCTTTAGAACGCGTGTGCATACAACCTGCCCAAGGAAACACAAGAGATTAGAGAACTCAAAAATAAAAATAAAAATAAAGCAAATAAAATCTAGATTAGTAATCTCTATTATTATCACCATATTAAGCTATAATGACACAAAATTGTCCCCGGCAACGGCGCCAAAAACTTGACTTAACTTTATTTTACCCAAATAATACCTGCAAGTGTACAGGGCTATTGTAGCAAATAGCAAGCAAGAGTATATCGTATCCCACAGAGACAAATTCGTATCCACTTAACTACCACGAACCAATGTTGACTACTATCTAGAATCAGGAAATGTTTGGTTTTGTTCTAACATTATGAAAAGCATATAATGCAAACAAAATAGATAAATAAAAGTAATCAAACACAGAGTGAAAAAGATAATATGGAGAAAATTGTAGAACTCAAGGATCCGATGCACAATTCCAAGCTCTTATCCAATCAATTTGTCTTACCTTTTGGTGTCTCTACTAGAGTTACTAAGTCGACCACATTTATAAGATTAAACCCCTCTAGGTGAGAAACATGGGTCATGGCCTTTAGGATTAGAAGTCCCTTAAATCTGAACCCTAACTCCCAGCTCGATTAGATCAAAGACCTCACTCAAAATAGTAATTGGCTGGAATTAACCATTTTGAGCACAAAAACTCAACAATTAAGCATATCAACATAGCAATCATGACACTAAAATACGAGTTTGTCAGTCTTCGTGTTGCATTATAATCACCGCCTTGCATGTTAGTCAGTAGAAGTAAAATTGCAGTTTCACCGTTTATTTTAAGTTTGAGCATTTTAATCAATGTATCTTGAGTTTGAGGTTATGAATCTGAGTTTAGTTATGGTGTTTGTGTTCATCTGATTTTTTTGTTAATACTTGGTGAAGAAGAAAACGTCAAAATCAACTTTAGTTTGGACCACTTTACTTTTAAGTTACTTTTGCTTTTGTTCCCTACTTTTCGGTTGTACTGTCCAGACCTGTCAGAGAGCCACCCAGCCACCAGATATGCCTTGTAGTCTAAATTTCCTCTTTTAGTAACTGTCTACTTTTCATATGCCTCTGAGACAACTTGTTCCCTATTTCCACGAACACCACCACATGCCTGTTATTTTCACACCCACTAGTCAGTAGAGTACCTCCTTTATTTCTTGCCTAGGTAAAATCTCAACCCAAGCGTGGTAGCTAACCAAAAACACCCAGGAAAGTCACCGCAGTTATCCAAACGTGTCCATCCTTGTGGGATTCGACCCTTACCTCCACTATACTAATCAGTAGAAGTGGGTTGAGGAAAATTGTTTGAAACCAGGTCCCGGTTATCGTACCAACGACTCAGCTGGGTCGGGAATCTCTTCCTGATCAGTTGAATACACTCCAAATTACATACGAAAACCGACATAGAGACCACAACCTTCAAAGACTAAGAACCGGCTGCTACAAGATTAATGTATAAAGTATAAACATTACAAGCTAACTGAGCTTTTCAATTTATAAAGGTGCAGAAGCTTGTATTACATGTGTACTTACAAATCCCACTAGCAACTACACACTTAAGAGTAGACTGCTACAAGATTAATACTACTATATAAACATTACAGACTAACCGATCGAGCCTTTCAATTTATTCTTTAAGGGGAGATGATCCTAAGTATGCATGCATCTAAATCCAGAAATGCAGCCAAAATCTTAACCCTAGGATTAGGTGATAACCAGTTTTGGGTTATTTTATAAAATCTAGATTTGATGTCATTGTTAGATCAATTTAGGTCATCCTTTATTAAAATGACCTAAAAATAAACTAACGGTGACTTGATTTTGTTTAGCGTTTCTGTATTTAAATCTAATTTTGTATGGATCAAAACCATATTTCCTAAATTATATAGGTGGAATTAGTGTTAATAGATTATGAGATCCATTTTCTAAAAAATGAAAAATTTATATTTTAGGATATAGACTGAAAATAAAAGAATTTCTATTTTTAGGAAACAAAGAGAGTAAATGATAATATATTTACATATATTCCAATATTTTGAGAAGTCTAAAAAATAGAAATATGAGTACAAAACTTGTCTAATAGGGTAAATAGCCATTTAAATTACAAAGTTTGGTCAAAATCTGGTCTATCCCACAAAGTTTGAAATCCACTAATTAAATAATGAAGTTTCAATTTTTATAGTTTATCTCATGGGGCGAATTTTAGGTGGAATCTTTGTTCACGTGGATTGAGATTTTAAGGTGGATTGAAATTTTAAATCACGAAAAGATGCGTGTATAATATAAAGTGTAATCACAAGGAGCTTGACCTTAAAGTTAGATTGAGATTTCAAGATGAATTTCAATGTAGAGAAAAGACCACCTATGGGATAAACAAGAAAAAAAAAATGAAACTTCATGATTTAATTAGCAAATTTCAAACTTTGTGGGATAAACCAGATTTTGACTAAACTTGGTGATTTAAATGACTATTTGTCCTATTACTCCAAAATTAACAAAGTCAACTCAATTCTATATAATTTAAACATAGATATATTTATAAAGATAATAGAATTAAATAATTTCAATATACTAAAGATAATAAAATATATTTAATAAATTAATATATAAATTTAATTACTGAATTTTAAAAATATATATTATATAAAGTCTAATAAATTCTCCATGCGTTCTGAAATAATAGTCCTATTTAATTATGATACGAGTATTAATAAATGTAAAAAAAAGTGAGTTGAATAAATTAGTAGAATATGAATCCTATTATTATCTCTATTTAGTTAAAAATATCAACTCGAAGATTCTATCTAAGTTATAAAATCTAAGTCATTGAAAGCCTAATATAAAACCCAAAGCCCAAATAATCTAAAGTTTAAATTATTCACTCAAACCCTCGCGCCTCCATCTCTTGACCACAGCTCTACCACTCTGCCTCGCCGGCTATCCACCGCCCAGCAACGCCAGTTTCCTCGCCGCCTGCCTACTTCACCTGCCTCGCCGCCCTCGCTGGGTTGTTCTCCAGCAGGTCTTGATTTGCTTCAAATTTCTTAGTTGATTTGGTTCTTTTCTTGTTTTTTTTGTTGTAATAGTATAATTCATGGAACTGTAAATTGGTGTTTATAGAGAAGTCTTGGCATTGTAAAGAGTCGGTCAAAATAACATTTTTTTGCTCAGACGTTTCAATCTTTACCAATAAGTTATCAGCTAAATATTGTATTTTGCTAGGTGAAGTTTCTGGTTGGGTTCAAGATCCAATTTTTATGTAAAATTGTTCGAGACAGAGCCTTAGAAACCAATGAATAGTTTTATAGTATGTAAGCTGTAGAAACATTACAAGATGTCTTCTGCCTACAAGATGGTTTCTAAAAACTCTCTTTTTATATGTGTATAGATACATTCACAATGAAAAAGAAGGTCGACGAACGAATTAGGACCCTAATTGAAAATGGCGTCAAAGCTCGTCATCGCTCCATGTTCGTTATTATTGGTGATAAGTCACAAGACCAGGTGTGTAATCCCAAAATTCTTAATGTTTTTGTTTTAATTTTGACTACTTTTTATTCGTGCTGAGCTGAATTTGTAACTTTTTTTTTTTGAGAACAGATTGTGAATTTGCATGCCATATTGAGACACTCATTGAAGAAGTCAAACCCGAATGTGTTATGGTGCTACAAGGAAAAACTCGATCTCAGCAGGTACTGGAAATAATATGATGTATTATGAACCACACCTTTTTTTTAATCCTACTACGTTGCTGAGGATGTGCCGATTAATTATTTGTGTAGGTTAATAGTTTTTTTAAATTGTTTTTACTAGTTGATCTTGGTAAAGTAAAATTAAAATGAAAGCTCCATTGGGAATTGTGATTGGGAGCGGATAATTGTATAGATTATACAGTTAGATATCTACATATTTGTAACAAAGGAGTACTATTCTTCCAATATATTGAATTTCTCTTCCGGAGCTGTAAATATTATGTGGAGCTTAGCAAGTAGCGTATAAGTTTTTCAATAATTTGTCATGGAAGAAAGTTTGTAAATTCCAAGATCTTTAGATGAAATCAGACTCTTGGTGGCATGAATTCCCATGTGAAGGCTAACCTTCAGAATATGTCTGTAGTGGTGATTAGTTGCTTATACTGTGTTCGAGTTCAGGGCATATATTGTGTGAAGGCTAACACTTGTCACACTAATTGCCTGAATACTAATAACTTTTTTTTTGGTAAATTTAGTCACAAAAAGAAGCGGGCGAAGCAAGTAAAGAAGCTAATGCAGAGGGGCTTGTTGGATCAAGAGAAGGCTGATCCTTTCTCACTTTTTCTTGAAACTACTGACATAACATATTGCCTATACAGAGATTCTGAAAGAATTCTTGGTAACACTTTTGGCATGTGTATATTACAGGTACAATCTGAATAACGGCACTGCCATTTGTTAGCAAAGAAGCATCCGCTGTTATAATTTGAATTTTTCTACTTCTTTACTTAGGATTTTGAAGCTTTGACGCCAAATCTTCTAGCAAGAACTATTGAAACTGTTGAAGGTGGTGGATTGATATTATTGCTGCTCCGCTCTCTTTCCTCACTCACTAGCCTCTACACTATGGTTATGGTATTGCCACAAAATCAAGTTCAATTCTACGATTTTTTTCGACAGGAGAAATAATTCGGAGAATAAAGAATCAGAAAGACCAAAAAAGCACAGCAAGAAACAAAAGAATTGCTTTTTTCATGGACATGAATTCACTTTTTTCTGTGTTTTTATTTTCTCGCACTAGTATTTTAGTTCACTTACTGGACTTGATTAATGTCAGGATGTTCATGAGAGATTCCGTACAGAATCTCATTCTCACGCAACTGGGCGCTTCAATGAGCGCTTCTTACTTTCACTTGCTTCCTGCAAATCTTGCATTGTCATGGATGATGAACTAAACATATTGCCGATTTCTTCCCATATGAAATCAATCACACAGTTGCCGGTTCAAGAGGTATATATGTTGCTATATAGAATTTTTCTATCTAAAGGAAAATTGTTCCGTAAAGAAATACTAATATTATTCTATGTTGCAGTGGCACATATTCTGCCAGTACCACCATCTGACTTTAGTTCCTTTTGGATATCTGCATGAAATGTATCACTAGATATAAGAAAACTTGTTGCCCTGGAGCTTTATGTGATTGTTTGCTGTTAATATTTGGTCATGACAGGATTCTGAAGGACTTTCAGAAGCAGAGAGAGAACTTAAGAGTTTGAAGGAACAACTGAATGGTGAAACTCCTGTTGGTCCTCTTATTAGAAAATGTTGCACAATGGACCAGGTAATATTTATTTTGTTGTCGGTATCAACAACCATTTTTTTCAGTTTGATAATATATTACTCTTTTCTTCCCAATAGGGTAAAGCAGTTGTTGCATTCCTTGATGCAATTCTGGACAAGAACCTCCGTAGGACAGTAGCCTTGCTTGCTGGACGTGGTCGTGGGAAATCAGCTGCTCTTGGTCTGGCAATTGCTGGAGCTGTTGCAGCAGGGTAATGGGTTGTACAAATATCACATATTTGATGAACTTCTTCCTTCCTTGTGCTCCAATTTTCTTGAACCCCTCTATTTTGACCCTGAAAGTACTGTTTACTGTAGATATTCCAATATTTTTGTTACTGCACCAAGCCCAGAGAATCTGAAGACCCTGTTTGAATTTGTATGCAAAGGATTTAATATGCTCGAGTACATGGTATGTGGCCCTCACTTCACATTTTTTATTTTTCAAAACTTTTTTTCTGTTTCGCAATCTAGTAGTTACTGACCTTAATTATCTAGTATGCCTGATAGCCTGTTATCGAATATGTATGTGGGGAAGTGTATACTGTTGAGTCTTTACGTCCTCGTGTGTTGTCCTTATAGGAGCACCTGGATTATGATGTGGTGAAAAGTACAAACTCTGAATTTAAGAAGGCAACTGTGCGAATCAATATTTACAAACAACACAGACAGACTATTCAGGTACGTAGAAATGTGATTGTAAAATCTTTCATTCCACTTTTATAAGCAATGAAGAAGTCATATCTGCTGGTCTTTGGACTACTTGTATGATTCCTATCATATTCATTCCTATGCTTTGAAGACATGGGGCTTTTTATTTTTTATTTCCTGCCATTATCGTTGTCGGTAAAGTATGCTACCCAAATTAAACAAGAAAAGAAAGGGCTTCTATTTTTTGCTTCTTTTTTGGTTTATGTTATCATTTACTTGAAACAAGGAAATGTTGCAAAATAACTTTATCTTGTCGAAATTACAGTATATTCAGCCACATGAACACGAAAAGCTCTCACAAGTGGAATTGCTGGTTATTGATGAAGCGGCGGCTATACCTTTGCCAATTGTGAAGTCCCTGCTTGGTCCTTATCTTGTATTCCTCTCATCAACTGTGAATGGGTATGGCATATGCTACTTACTTTTAGTTTATATACTCCATCTGTCAGCATGAAAAATGAAACATTTTCCTTTTTTGGGTTGTCCCATTAAAAATGAAATGTTTCCTAAAATGGAAATACCATTATCTCTACTTTTTCCATCTCTCTTACTCTATTCTCTCTTCATTAACTCACAAAACAACACTACATAAAATCCCGTGTCGAAAAGCAAACTTTTCATATTTAATGGGACGGAGGGTGTACTATTTTTTTCTGCTTTCTTGATTTTATTTTTTAGTACTTGGCACTTGATATTGCTAAAGGCGTTAAATCTACTACTTATTCATTTGCTCTCCTTTTCTAAAGGTATGAAGGCACTGGGAGGTCATTATCTTTAAAACTGCTACAGCAACTCGAGGAACAAGATCGGGTTTCAAGCAAACGTGTGGATACTACTGTATCAGGTCCAACATTTCTTTCCAGTCATGATCCTAGTCAATCATGCGTTTAGATTTCCTGTCAGTGACAATGGTTTCTTTGTACTTTTGACTTGATGGCAGGGTGACAGTCTGTTTTGTTTCTTTGTCCATGTTCCCTCCCCATTGAGTTTTCCATTTTTAGTTAAAACGAACTGCTACCTCTATTTCACTACATCATCATTAGTGGATTTCCTTATATTAGCCTGTGTTTGAAATTTTATAGACTTGTGGAAGCATTGACTGAAACTAAGAGCATATAGACTTCCTTTGGAAGTTGGACAGGCTGCGGAAATGGTCGAAAGTAGTTTGTAAATATGAGTGGCCACTTCCAGTCATGAATCTAGATTCCTGTGTTAGGGAATGTGTAACTAACTTAAGCTACAAATTTGAAGCTCTAGTGTCTTGTATACCTTCCATTATGATAGGAACAAAGAAATCATATTACCATAAAAGTAATAAAATGGAGCAGTAATTGTTATTGAGATTGAGTTATGCTGTTTTATTTATTATTTGATCTTAGTACAATAGTTTAGTGTCATTTCTGACCATTATCCTTTCTTACTCCTGTGTTGCATATGCAATTTTACAATGGCTGACTATTGATACTTTATGTAATTTGGTAGTATAATTTTGTTGTGAGCTCTTCTCTAAAATCGGGAACATTTTCCAGAAGACAATATTGCTCTACTGTCTTCCACTCATATTTGTTTTTTTTTGAAAAAAAGCAATATGGTCTTCTTATATGTTGGAAAAATATTCATTGTTATGGTTTCCATGCAAGTAGTTACCCTAATGTCAACAAACTTCCCCTGTAGGCCGATTCAAAAAGATTGAATTGAGTGAAGCAATCAGATATGCATCTGGCGATCCAATTGAAAGCTGGCTTCATACTTTGCTGTGTCTGGATGTAACACATTCCGTTCCTAGTATAAGCAGGTTTGTTTTTTACGTTGTCAATTGAGTTAAGGTGGAAAAGCATCCTGGTTTTGTTGAGCTAATTGAAATTCTTTGTATATTAGGCTACCTCCACCTAGTGAATGTGATCTATATTATGTCAATCGAGATACACTATTCTCCTATCACAGGGACAGTGAAATATTCTTGCAGGTAAGCATATACAAACATAATCATCTGTTTTTCTATATATTTTCTCTTGTATATGGCTATATGCTTTACATGTCTTCTAACCAATGTGGTTGCTGCATTTATTTGTGTTCAGAGGATGATGGCTCTATATGTTGCTTCTCACTACAAGAATTCTCCAAATGACTTGCAATTGATAGCTGATGCCCCAGCTCACCACTTATTTGTGCTACTTGGTATGGTGCTTGTATAAATTCATTTGCTTACTGTTGTTACTACGATCAGTATATTTACTCTTAATCGCACAGGTCCCGTTGATGAGTCCAAAAACAATCTTCCTGACATTCTGTGTGTAATTCAGGTATGCTGTTCTATTAGTTTGTTTCTTTTTCATTAGGTGATATAACCAAACTATCTTAAATAAAAATTACTAGACTAATGTGCTTAAACCTCACATTTCCTTATTGTGTTAGCTAGAAAACCTTTTATGAGTTTCAGGTTAATACTTCTGTTGTGTCGGTGAATGCATTTTTTTTCTTTGACCTTGCCCTGAATTTATTCATGAAAAGTCAACTACTTTGTCCCTTTTCATTTCAGCATATGTTCTTTAGGTTCTTTGCTGTCTTTACTTGTATGCCCAATTTTGTTTCTTACAAGATTATTTCGGCCTCTATTCCGTTTTTTTTGTATATATCTATATGCTTTTGAACAACTTTTTTCCTTCCCCAGATTTAAGCTTTTATGGCTGTGTCTTTTCCTAACTTAAATTGATTGGATATTGTTAAGGCCCAATAACTCTAATGGTCTAGAACCTTATTTCCTAGTATAAGTAAGTGGCTCAAGTCTTTGGTACAATACAATCTTTCCTTCAAACAATACGATATGAGAGGAAATGGCTGGGACCCTAGATGCAACCTCTTTGTCTATTTGTAGCAGTATAGTTCATTTTATGGATGTTCATATGAGTGATGAATACATTTTATTCTTTTCATGCACACTTGGGTTTTGTTTCTTCTTTCTATAATTTAAAATCGCTCTCCGATATAGCATTGATATTTCTGTATTATAATCGTTTACAATTAGGACTAATGACTGTATCCATACTGGTGTTGATATTTTATAAACTTGTACATAGATTTGCTTTGAGGGACAAATTTCTCGAAAATCTGCCCTTAAAAGCTTGAGTGATGGCCACCAGCCATCTGGAGATCAGATACCCTGGAAATTTTGTGAGCAGTTCCGTGAGACAGTTTTCCCAAGTCTTTCAGGTGCTCGAATTGTACGGATTGCCACACATCCTAGTGCAATGAGGGTAAATCCTAGCACCTCTTCAGTATATGCACAGATAATGTTTAAATGTTCACCCTTTGAACAAAATGTTCTATATATTTGCAGCTTGGCTATGGTTCAGCCGCCGTTGAACTTTTAACAAGGTAAGCTTATTTTTCTTCCAGTGTTTACCTTTTTCTCATTTTGTTCTTTAATAATCTGTCCTAAACTTAATAAATAAGGTTATAGAAACAAAAGGCTCTTTGGCATGATGACCAAGCTGCTTATGCATATGAGCATGTAATACCTTTGAGATTCTAGCCTTTTAGAAAAATTTCCTGATTGACTTGCAACACATTTGTGTTTTTAAATTTGACATTATATTTAGTATGCAGCTTTTTACCTCATGGAACTTGTGAAGAAATTATTGACCAAGCCATCCCAAGGGGATGTATTGATTTAATATTGTATATGAAGATATTGTTGTGTTACAGTGCATTTTTGAAATATTTAATCATATTCCTTGAATGGAAATTCAGAATTTGTGATCATTAATTTAAATTTCTTTTAACTTGTTGGTTCAAAGGGAGAAAGAAGCTCCAAGTTAAATTCCTGTGGTCTTTTTATGATTAGTAGCAGTATATGGAAGAACATATAATCTTCCTTATTATGCCAAACGGAGGAAGAAGTCCTTTGAATATAATTGGAACTTCTTTTTAATGTGTGAATATGTAATTACTGATGTGTTACTGCTTAAAGGTATTTTGAGGGCCAACTGACCGCAATCTCAGAAATAGAAGCAGAAGAACTTTTAGATGATTCTCCAGTCAGAGTTGTTGAGGCTGCAGAGAAGGTTTCGTCTGTTCCATACTTATTCTTTCTTGGTTTTGTGGTTATATTATTCTTGCACTGTTTATGTTTTTGCTAAAAGGATGCCTAGTTGTATTTTGCTAAAAGGATGCCTAGTTGACATCATGGCATGATTTTTTGAAATTGTTTTGTCATATATACTCCTGGGCGTTACTGTTTTGTGGTAAACTGTATCATCTTTGGTCTGAATCTATGTTATGTCTCGTGTGTGAAAAATAAGTTGTGCTAATGTTATGCACAAGCACAATAGCTTCACAATTAAAGGAAGCTGCACATTAAACTACTACTAAAGGGTGTATGCCTTTCAAGTTCTGCCCCCCCCCCCTTATAATTTGGGGGGGGGGGGGGGGGGGGGAGCTTCTGGAAAATATTACTCCAACTGACAGTTTTTAAACTTTTGATGGTATTCATCTTTGGCTAATCTTTATCTACCTTTATCTGGATATAACTCCAAAAATAACATGTCTGCAGGCATCTCTGCTGGAAGAAAATGTGAAGCCTAAAACTGATCTACCCCCATTGCTCGTACCTCTCCGTGAGCGTAGACCGGAAAAGCTCCACTACCTAGGGGTCTCTTTTGGGCTCACTCAAGATCTTTTCCGCTTTTGGAGGAAACATGATTTTGCTCCATTCTACATTAGCCAAGTTGCGGTATGATTATTGTCTTTCTATTTATAGGTTTTTGATTTTCTGTTCTTTCTGCTTTTATATATTTCAATATAATGATAAGTTGGCTAACGAAATGGTTTATTATTTCTATAATTAGAACGCTGTTACCGGTGAGTATACATGCATGATTCTGAAGCCATTGCAATGTGATGACATCGAATCTAATAAATCAGATCCTTTGGGCTTCTTCAGCCCCTTTTATCAAGGTCTGTCCAAATTGATACCACAAGTTCATTGCAATCAGAGTTTGACTCTGTAATTTGAGATCCTTATGTTTTCCATATATTCTCAGTGTTCAGGAAGAAATTTACCAAGTTTCTAGGACGTTCATTTCGTGAAATGGAGTACAAGCTTGCTATGAGGTATACTTGTGATATTTGTCATCTCTGAAGAGCATTCTTGAATAATTTTATCATGCTTATGGCTTCTGCAGCATCTTGGATCCAAAAATCAACTTCTCAGATGTGGAAACTACACCCTCTTCCAGTGGAAATTTGAATTCAATTAGTGAAACACTATCATCCTATGCTATGATGCAACTAGAAGCATATACAAATAACCTTGTTGATTACCGCATGGTAAAATCTCACTTACAGATGATATATTTGTGTTTCATCTTTGAAGCTCTCAGTTCTTCTACTTGCCTTAGAGTCTGCATGGTTTGGTCTTTTTCATTCTTGGAGAAATTCTGCAGTGGAAAACATTACTACAAAGCAAGTTTTTGAATATAATTACTCGTAAATCTTCATGATTTATTTGGGATCAGTCAATCAAGGGCTAGTTGTCTTAGTGAGCTTCATTGGGATCATTCATTATTTATATCAGGAAAAGTTGAGGTTTGTTATTTGAGCATTAGTACTTGTTTTGAGCCCAGTCTCCGATCCTTGTGGTTGGTATTCCTCTTTTCGCACTAACCCCACACATGTCGTCTTCATACAACTCCTTGTTCAAAGTGGATCCTACCATAAATATAGAAAAACGCAGTTGCACAATAAGGCTTTTGTTTATCAAACCAATAACTCTAAAATGTAATCTGATTTGCCACTTTTTTTTAAAGCAACCATTTTGGATACTAAATGTTGGAAATAAAAAACATCCTATGTTTTGATTCGTTTACTTTTGATACATTCATTGGCTGATGGTAGTAAAGGTGTATCTGAGATCATTTTTCCATGTGTCAGACCGAGGATTTTGTGGATGATCTTGCCCGTGCATATATGATGGAGAAGATTCCGGTTTCCTTATCTTATGCTCAAGCTTCTGTTTTACTCAGCATGGGTCTGCAGGGAAAAGATATCTCTCGTATCGAGGTACTCAACTTTATTTCCTATGCATTCATTGGCATCCTTTAATCGAGAAATGTTGAGCATATCCTTAGATATGGAAACATCCGTATCTCACCATGATGAGTTAAAATTGCTTTTCAGAAATCTCACCATGATGATTTAAAATTGCTTTTTAGATATGGAAACATCTGTATCTCACAGTTTCTTATCTAACCAGAACATGTTTTGATAATTTGCTTCATTTGGTCTGTAGACGGAGATGAATTTGGAAAGGCAGCAAATATTGTCGTTATATATGAAAGTCATGAAGAAGTTCTACAAATATTTGAGGAGTATTGAACTGAAAGACACTCTTCCAACCGTGTCCCGCCTAAACGACGTAAGTGAACTGTACCATGCCCTGATGTAGACTATCTCGTTTTTTCTCTGCTTTTGTTTCTCATCGTTTGTTTTCAGATTACGATGGAGCCACTCCCCGTATCTCTAGACGATGATCTTAACGATGCAGCAAAGCAAGTTGAGGTTGGTGCAATTTTTGGCTCTTGGTATTTATATATAACACAATTAGATACTATTCATTAGTGTATAAATTCAGGAGGAGATGAAATCCAAGGGTGAAGGAGGGCTCAACCCCGAGTTTCTTCAACAGTATGCCATTGTTGATAAAGAGGCGGATTTTGAGAAAGCTTTGCAAAAGGGGTCTGGGAAACTCTCCGCCGGTGCTCTCGTTAGCATAAAATCTGAGAGGAAAAAGATCGACAAGCAAATCGATAGCGAAAAGAAGAGAAATAAACATGATCGAAGCAGCTCCAAATCAAACAAGAAGAGGAAAACCTAACTATATATTTATGTCCTTTTATTTTTCAAGCCTTTAACTGCAACGAGTGTAGTTTTGTATTGTTAGTAGTACAATTTTTTAGTGACACCATCTTTAATTTAAATATGTTGAAATTTTGAATGATTGTGGAGAAATTCAATTTTGTCTATTTCAATATATGCAGTATTCTAAATTTTGATATTGGCTAAATTATAAATTTGGTGCAAATTTACTCTAAATTATGTTACATGTACTAATTATGAATTGTGACTATGGATTTTCTGAGTTAAAGGTGCACAATATCCATTGCAGCTTACAAGGAAAAATGTTAAAAACTAAATGCAGTTGTGAAAATAAAAAAAATGGCATATGATAATTTGATATAATGCTTTCTTCCTCGCCAATTCAAGAGGTATTTTTGAGTTGATAATAACATGATAGTATTCAATTTTGTAATAAAGTAGCACTAAGAAGAGGAATGCAGCAACAAGCACCGCATTTAGATCAAAATAGTTGTGCATATGATACCAACATATAAAGTTTCAACTACTATGTCTTTGCTATGGTGCTGTATACATGTGAATATTCATTTTTCCAGAGTAACCAGAAGATTACATCTCCGCAGCAAATGATTTACCACACCCGCAGGTTTGAGTAGCATTCGGATTCTTGAAGTTAAAACCTCCCCCGATGAGTGCATCGCTATAGTCCAGTTGCATACCGAAGAGAAAGAGAAGGCTTTTGGGATCACAAACTGCATGTATGGTCAAAGATAGCAGCAAAATCTAAGAAGAGTAAACTGGATCATTACAAAAGGGTAAGGGGAAGGGTTTTCATAATATATAGATCGACAAGTCATAAAAATCTCACTGGTTTTTCGGTCTACATCACTAAGAAAACCTGATGATATTGAAGAAATGCAATTTCTTTTACCTATAATGAAACCATTATATTCCATGACTGAATCATCAGGTCTTGTATTTGCTTTGCTCTCGAACTCCATAGTGTAAGACATACCAGAACATCCACCTTGTTTGACCCCAATCCTGAGGCAAAGATCTTCATTGCGCTCAGATCTCATTTTATTTAAGTGCGTCAGTGCCTTGTCCGTCAAAGCAATAGCAGGCGCTAGTCCCCCAGCTGCTGATGGAGCTAGAGCATACCAAAAATGATAACAAAACTTTTATTAATCTCCTAGTGTTCAATCAAGTCAGGTCAATAATACCATTACTTATCTCCTCATAGAAAGGACTTATAAATCTTCATGTAAAAGAAACCATACTCTATTCCATGATTTCCATCACACGCAAGGTATTCCATCACACACTTGTCATATTTGGAAAGGTGATTAGGTAACAGACCTCGGTAGTATGAGAATGTATATCATTGTGGTATATACACAATCAAGCAATAAGACTTACATGACAGTCTAACGCTGATAAAAATAACAGGTCCAAAAGACTTAAATCCACATTAGATAATATAGTTAAGTTAAAACATGTAGTACTCCTTATCATTGAGCAAAAGCATGGGAGGCCATCATATGATGAACTTCACAGCATAGTGTATTCCATAATCCTTCCCTAAGACTACTATTCAACCGATCCTACATACCGTTGAAGGAAAAAAACAGAGTGACCACTAACAACCTATAGCTAATCCAATACCCCAAGACAAGAATTTTATGATAAGCTAATGGAGTAGTATATAGGTATATATGCTCACAAATAACGACTACTGAGTACGGTTGCATCGAATTAGGTGCAAATTCAAGAATCAAATTCCAAGAAATAACCAAGCCAAGGCAAGCTCAAATATCCAATCCCTAATTCAAATATCAAACATCACACATAAAACCGCCCAAACTAATATTAATACTCCTAACATTTTCGATTGATATAACCAATTTAGCTGCCCTATTTCCATCAAATAGCCTCTGTTCAACCTCGATAATTGCAAGCTACGACAAAAAACACAAATTCGAGAACAATTCTCCCAAATACGTAAAAATTGAATCAGCAACACGACAGATAACTTTTTCACTTTAACGACTCAAAATCAGGAAAGTAAATGGCTAGAAATTCGTAAATAAGAAATAATTGTACCTTCGACAGAGGCCGACTTAATTGACAAAAAGGGTTTCTTGCGGTTGAGAAATGAAGGGGAAAACCGGAAGGAGAGAGAGGAGGAAGATGAAGGGAGGGAAGAGAATCGAACTGGGGTTGAAGATTTGTGTAAGCGAACAAGCGGTGGAGGTTGCAGAGATTGAGAGAAAGCCATATTTCTGCTGAGAATTGATAGTCTCTAAGTTTCAGGTACAAATCGACAAATACCAAAGAGAAAAATGGAGAATACCAAAGAATAAATTCTGCAATTTATTCAACTCTATTTAATTGATTATATTATTTTCTTTGTTTGTGGCGCTAAAATATTATAGGGGGAAGAAAAAACAAGATATTTTGTTTTCTTTCGTTTCTCATGTATTTCATTTTTATTAGTCATCTTATATGAATATAATAATAAAATATAAGAAAGAAAAATTAAAATTTGTTGTAGTCGTCAAAAATAGAAGTAGATTTTGTGGATGGACTAAAACAATAAAAGAGACTATTTGACGTAGGAAGTATAATTTATTTCATATGACCAATCAAATAAACATAACTCATGCAACGACTCTTAAAATTGAAATTAATGGAATTTTTCGATTTTTATGAGCCGACCGTTGATTTTATTGATTCTCTGACTCAACCTGAATCTGTCATTGATTTCTAAATCTTTGTTAAGAATGATTGTTTGTTGTTTTGTTTCTTTTGCTTTCTCCTTTGTGTTTTGGATTCCCTAACCTTTGTGGTCGAGCATTTTGCAAATTTGTCTTTTGATAATTTGTCGATTCTTGACTTAGAGTAATCAATTTTTTTTATGCAAAAAAGGAAATAGCATGTTGATTAGTCCATTCAAAGTCATAAAATCTGAAGTACCAATTTTAAAATCCCAGATATACTTGCCACCCAAGTGATCTTGATTGAGTGCATATTGAAAATTTGTTTATTTGTTAGACTTGCATTGGACCAAAAATAAAACACAAACCAAACAATACATGTGCTTGTCTTCTGAAAATTGCAAGCTTTCACATTTAATTAATGATCAAATGTACATTAACGATGTGATGGTGCACTGAAAATGTGAGAATTGTTATAGTAATACACACAACTCCTATTATTATTAATGGAAAAAATGGATTTTACCTATCAATATATTAAGCATATATGATGATAAAATAATTAGCAAGCACATCCTCCTCTAGGAAAATCAGCTCCCGTCATAGATTCTTGAATTCTTTCAAGATCACTGCAACATTTTAATTAATTATTTAATCATCAAGACTAAATTTATAGTGCTTTTATAAAGAAAATAAGTAAATATTTAGTTGCATGGATGGAGGCTCACCAATGGGATGGCATCTCTTCATCAAGAGGCCAACTGAAACAAAAAAATTGATGTGGAATATATAAATTTATGGCAATGGTGTTCAACAAAAATTTAAATAATAATACTAGCATATTTCTAGTTATTTGGTACATGTTCATATGAAAACCAAAATTCGCGCTATCGTTCGAACTGAAAAGAAAAATTTGCACGACAACATGAACCTTTTATTGTATGAACATGAACCCCGGCACATCAACAATTTTTATAAAACAAAAACCTATCCCGCTCGATAGTTATAATTATTGAAGACCGAAGATCGTGAGTTCATATTCATGCAAAAATTCGAAGATTCAGAGGGAGAGATAGTACATGTTAATGGGATCAGTGGCTAGTGCAATCTGGGCACAATTGATGAATGCATCCTCAACATTGTAGTCTTCTTTGGCTGATGTCTCAAAATAAGGTATATTCCCTTTGGCCTCACACCACTCTCTAGCCGTCTTCTCCGACACCACCCGGCTATTTCCACCATCAACGTCCACCTTGTTCCCGATCAACACGAACGGGAACTTCTCCGGATTAGAAGGATCAACCTTCAACACACACACACACACACACAAAATCAATTAAGATAATCATATATTTAAAATCCATTTCGCGCTAGCATAAAATTACTAAAATGCCCTTTTCGGTTAAAAACAGTTTTATGGTAGTACCTGTTTGAGAAAGTCTTGGTGCCAAACTTGAAGAGTCTCGAATGACTTGAGCACGTTCACGTCGAAAACAAGAATGCAGCAATCCGCGCCCCTGTAGAACGCCACGCCCAAGCTCTGGAACCGCTCTTGCCCGGCCGTGTCCCATATCTGCTCGTTACAAAATTATAAATGGGGAACCATTATTGATCCGTTTAAAAAAAAAGAAAGAAATCTGGCTTACTTGTAAAGTCACAAGTTTGTCATCAATCTGCAACTCTTTAGTCACAAAATCAGCCCCAATTGTTGCCTTGTATTGGGCTCTAAATTTCTTGTACACATATCTAGGAAGATTATGAGTTAAACCAACAAATATATATGTAATTAATAACAATTAATAATATCAATATATCATCACTTCATGTTAAGGATACTGGTTCATCAAAGATGTTTTTCCCACCCTACAATATCATCACCATTAATCAGATATATGTCAAATAAAAAAATTACTACTATAAGATTATATACATATATATTGATATTGGAAAAAAAATAAGCATACCCACTGTCTCCAAGGAGGATGATCTTGAGCAAGCTTCTTTTTGGTGTAGTCATTGCAAAGAATGATTCAAGACTTTGTGCAGATTAATCTTGGACATATATGGACTATATTAAACCTTGATTGAAGTTTGAAAAGAAAATTAAATAATTGTAGGTGGTCATGGAAGAATCGTGCAATGCATGTCTGTAAATTGTGGATGAATTAGTAGTGGTGTCTGTCAATGAAGAAAAGTTGTGAGACAGCTTAGATTTCTGATTTTTTTAATGATCACATGTGGTGTTCCACTTCTTTAATTCTTGGTGGTTGTTCTTGCATGTAATATTTTCACAAACATGTAGGTAAATTAATATTTTATTTTTTTCCCATACACAATGGACTATTGGACTACGTAGGAAACTATGAGGAATTAGTCGGTTTATTATTTGAATGATAAATTATTGAACTATTGATTTATATCAATTTTGCAACCAATTAACATTCGGACATTGACATGCTTTGATGAGACTTACTTATGTAGTATGATCGGACATCAATTAAAATAAATATGCACTGAACAACATCATATTATATTAAATTAAATAATTTTATTTGTTGTACTCTGTTACATCTCATTTCTCATTTTCTCCATTCTACCTCAATATAAACCTCAATTCAACAAATGAAAAATTTAGTATAAACAACGTGGCTGCTTGCAATGTGATATTGTTTTAATTGATGTCCAAGAATCTCATGTAAATAAGTACTCAAACTAGGTTAGTGCCAAATCTTCATTGGTTGTAAAATCATAACAAATTAACACAATACAACATACTCCATAATTTGGTAATTTACATGTAAGATTTTAAAACTGAAACGCAAAACTGAAATTTATCGAAACTTTTGGAATTTTCGAGTAAATTGTCCTTTAAAAAAAACAAAATATAGTCATTTTGTCTGCACTTAAAAAAATCCTCCTTTCCGTGCAACTATTGTTATAGAGCTTGAATTTTACATAATTAGCCAAACAAATGTATTCGTGCAATCATGCCTATAAATTAAATATACAATCTTCATAATAAACTGAAATATACTGATTCATTTACCGATAGGTATTTTAATAATATTGGCTAGTTGTCAGTTTTAAAGTGACACCTTATAAATTATAAGTAAGAAACATTTTCTAAAAAATATTTAAATAAATATAAAATATCTCTTTATGTTTTACTACTACTACTACTTTTATACTCCTTGAAAATAATAATGATTAATATGTACTTGAAAACATATATATAGGGCGTTTCTCGACCATACGTGTACGTGTGACATCAAGAATCAAGATAATAGTTTCACCGGCAAAAGGTAGTAAGAAAAAGAAAAGGTAATCTGGAACTTTCTTGTGATTTCAAAAGTAAAGTAGATGACAATATTTACAAAGTTCAGAGATAATTGAGATGGAAACTCTATACTTTAAAAGTCAACCCCATGAACATGGTTCAATTGTAGATCGAACATTTGGAGCTTGTGGATCTCTATATAAAAGCAAGAAAATAAGCTCTAATCATTAAATAGATATGCTATGTGTGCATATTGGAGTATATGTATTATTAATTCTTTGTTCCAGCACAGCACAGACAAATTGATGCGAGTGAGCCCTTGGTGTTTAAAAAGATTTTCTTAAGGAAAGGTTGTAAGAACAGGGAAAAAGGAAAAAATGAAAAGAAAAAAAAGAAAAAAATGAGGAAATGTTATGCTATGCCCCAAAAGGCCCAAAACTTGTGTTTCATGATATTTAATTTAAATATATAAAACGGGCTAGGTTTGTGAAACAACTCAAACTTTATACTTATAAAGTTGTATTTAATTCATTATATTTTATAATTTTGTTAAATGAAGTTGTACTACTTTTTAAAGTTGTTTCGTGATATTTAACAATTTTTCAAATGTGAATTAAACAACTCAAACTTTATTATTATAATGGAAATATATAACGGGCTAGGTTTGTATAATAATCTTTTCTTCTAGCTCTTCAAGGAGATATCAGATCATTTTGGACTAACCTGAGCTATACAATAACATTCTAACTATTTAAGAAATGAGCATCAATTGATTATAGACTGGGATATTGGTATCTGAAATCATGAATTTTGGCCAAATTTTGGTATTTTTTACGAACTTTAAAATTGGTGTACAATATCACAAACTTTGCATTTTGTTTGTTATTTTCTATCTCAACTCAAATAAAATATCTTCGGAGAAAAACTAATTCTACGTGGGCAACCGTGAAATATTTATGATATTTTAGACCACTTTTTAAGTTTTTGGTAAGTAGGATAAAAGCCACGTAAAAAATCACGTTGAACTAGTAGTGCAAAGCAGGATAAAAACACACGTAAGTTAGTCGGATATGATGATTTAACCGCCATGAGAAATAACAAACAAAATGTAAAGTTTGTGATATTGTAGACTAATTTTACAGTTCGTGGGAAATATAAATATTTAGCAAAAGTTTATGGTTTTAGGGACCAATATCCCTCGTGGAATATCATGCTTGTGTCTTTGAAATGCTGTGCTTATGCAATGCAATATACTCACTCCGTCTACGAATAAGAGTCTCGTTTTTCCATTTTGGTCCGCTCACGAATAAGAGTCCCGGTTCATAATTACTATAAATGGTAAAGAGACCCTACATTCCACTAACTCATTCTACTAACATATCATTTAAAACTAATATATACAAGTGAGACCCATATACTACTAACTTTCTTCCACCAATTTTTCTTAACATTTCTTAAAACCCGCATCATTTAGAAATGTGATTCTTAATCGTGGACGGAGGGAGTATTTGTGTTTGTGATTTAATGAACTGTAGCTCTTATTTTGGATTGACGTGTACTACTATCTCATGGATTGTTTTGTTTTGGGCCTTAGTGAAATGCTAGAAAGAAGTAAAGCCCAATAACTTTGCAATACATTTCTTCTTTTATACACGAGCCCACCACACAAACTAAATGTGTATATTGACTCCATGTTTCTTCAATCTGAATTAGGATTAGTGTCTTCATGTTTTTGACATAATGCACGACACGGTACAAATAAGCACGGAATCAATGAATTATTATCAAATCTTATCATGTAATTCGTGTCCTTACTAGATCGACTCAATAAGCACATTATATCTGTGTCTGGCCCAACGTTGGAATACGCCATTACTTCTTCCGTCTCACTTTAGAGTCTCGGTTAAGTTTGGTACGGGTTTTAAGAAATGCAAAGGAAAGTTGGTGAAAAAAGATAATGGAATGTGGGTCCTACTTTTTTATATTAATTTTATAATAAAATGTGAGTGAAAAATGTGAGTGGAATGTAGGGCCTGATACCATTTATGGAATATTCCAACCGGTACTCCTAAAGCGGGACACCCAAAAATGGTAAACCGGGACTCCTAAAGTGGGACGGATGGAGTATTAATTAATACTATTACGATGATTATTATTATTATTATTATTATTATTATTATTATTATTATTTTAATTATCTTAATTATTAAATTTATGATTATATTTTTATTTTTTACTTTTCATATGACTCCACCATTCCTTGTCTTCACCTTCATGACTGTACTACGATGCCATCAGGTTATATCTCATTTGCAACATGCTTGAATTATTTTGTGTTGTCGAGCTCGTATCATATCATATTCTTATTATATCACTAACATCCATAAGATCAAGTCGATGATGAATTTATGTCGTGTGCGTATTTAGATTTAAATTGAATTCGTGTTTAGGATCATAATTTTTTAATAAGTCATATTCAGATTTGGTCTTTATAATTGGATTGTTATTGTATTAACTCGATAATAACACAACTTATGCAATTTACTGAGCCTAAACGTAACGTTTAAAATCCCAGTCGGCATACAACGTTAGCCCCCGTCGTGTATGGCGATCCCAGCTATGACGTATGTCCGCCAAATCTGATTGGTGGCATCAAATTAAATGACATCAGCAGCCGACGTCACCTAACTATTATCCTAACGCCACGTGTCTCCTTGTAGCTTCATGCTCTATGTCCACGAAAGGCCCCATGAAGCTGCAACCCTCACTTTTGAAGAGACAAAAAGATAAACATTCAAATTTCTTGAATAAAAAAAATCTATATTATAAAAAAGTGACTATTTCAGCAAATCAAACCAATTATTTTCCCTTCCACTTTTGTTCTAACACTTGAAAACATGTTGAAGCTAAAATCTACAACAAACACTACTCCTCAATCTCAAAACCCTAATTCTCTCAACCCTAATTGTGATCATCCACTCGAAGATCCTCTCTACTTCGACATCGCTAATTATCTCGTGTTCGATGAAGATTTTGGCTCAAACCACAATATTTCTTGTGAAAAAAGCCAAGGTGTTGTGGATTGCTCAAATGGATCTTTCACTTCACCTCCATTTGCCAATAATATGTTAGTTTTTCCTTTTGTTTTGATGCCTTTTTTCTTGATATTAGATGGGATCTCTGATTCTATGGTGATATAGATCGATATATGTTGGTAATTAATTAAGTTTTGGTGTTTCTTAGAAGGCCAAGGAGAGTAGTGGACAAGTACAAGGCACATGAGGATTGTAGATTTGCATTTAGAACAAAAACACAGCTTGAAGTAATGGATGATGGGTATAAGTGGAGGAAATATGGAAAGAAGATGGTCAAGAACAGCCCCAATCCCAGGTATATTTATTTGTGTGTTGGTTTTAAATATTTAGATCTTATGTTCTTGTAATTGATTTAACTGCTATTTAGGTATTATACATTTATAAGCATTTAAATTAATAATGAGAACTGGTTTGTTATTGATTTTATTAGTAATCAAATGATAGTTTCATATTGTAAAACACTAACTAGAGAATATAACATAGAGTTAAGAGTTTTAATGATGAATTTGATAAATATTGACCGTTAATTGAAGAAATTAAGATGGAATAAAATTGAAGAGACATGAGAATAAATATAATTTCAAATCACATTACACATATAGGTACTAGTGTTTGAGTAGGGCTCACACACAATGTCAAGTTGAGAAGGCTCAACTTGAAATGAAATATCTAATCTGTTTTGGCATTTCACCTATGAAATAGTTGTTGCTATAGTAGCATGTTGTAGTTCAATTATTTTCAATTTTTCTCATTGATGTAGTTAAATAATTAGTTTTTTTATTTAAAATTTTATGTTCCAAATGAATTAAAAAGCATATTGTTGTTGTGCACTTTTCTAATTAATGATCATATATATGTAAATATATCAATGCAAATTTAAAATGGATGATCTATCTCTCTCTCTCTCTCTCTCTCTCCAAATAAAATGATAAAATGAGAACATGTATAAAATGTGTAGGAACTATTTCAAGTGCTCAAGTGGAGGATGCAAGGTGAAGAAAAGGGTAGAAAGGGATTGTTTGGATTCAAGTTATGTGATTACCACTTATCAAGGAACACACAATCATGCCTCATCTACCTATTATTGCACTTCCTCTGCAATCTGATTAACTCACACCACTGCTTAGACAGTCTTCATGTGTATATATATATTTGCAACAAATATTAATTAATACTTATTTGGATGTTATTTGTAATTTTTTTAGCTATGAACATCTTGCGATATAATGGAGAGGTATTAGAATGAATGAAATATACTCCATATAAAACATGGGATCTTGTGTTAGACAGTGAGACACTGAGACTGCACTAAGATACAATGCAAAATCAAATGCCAACAAATTAGAATTATAAAAAAAAGTTAATTAAGTAATTTTGTACATATATATTTAGGTTTAATTTATTCTGATAAAAACTAGTACTAGAATTTTTTTATATATGAGAAAATCAAAATTATAATTGAATTGTTTTGATCTATACCAGTTAAAAATTGAAATGCAAGAGTTTGTCTTAAGTTGGTAATGTTGTCAATCGCTAAGATCCTAAATTGACAAACAATGTATTTTTTTTAAAACATTTGACTTATCCACTTTAGAATTTAATTGCTCCATAATTAAATAAATTAAAAGTGATAAGATCGAACTATATATATATATATATAGAAAGTTCCATCAAGAGAACAATTAGGTTGATACTGATAGGAGTTTGACCAAATTGTTAAATCCCAATATAGACTAGGATTATGCACTACAACAAAGTTTTCCAATAGAGAAAATTTATCAAGAATCATGACACTTATAATGTTACTATTAAATGAAAGTGCGATACGTTATATAGTACTCCCTCCGTCCCAAGGTATTAGACCAACTTTCCTTTTTGGGATGTCCCAACATATTAGACTCATTTTCTTTTTTAGCAAAAAGCTTCTATCTTATTTTATTCTCCACCTACTTTTTTCTCTCTTCTCTCCCCTACTTTTTCCCTCTCTCATACTTTTCTCTCTCCACTTTAATTATTTAAATATCAATTCCTTAAATCATGTGTCCAAAAGAAGTGAGTCTAATACTCCGGGACGGAGGGAGTAGTAGTTAATATGTGTGTCACAAGAACATAGATATGTCACTAGATTTCGTGAGATTGAGAGTGTACGATAGTTAATTTTGTGACATTACTAGTGTTTGATTTATTTTTTAAAAAATAACCATAATTTAGGAAGAAAAAACATCCCTTAATTAAGCTAAGGGTAAGTTATCTTATTTTTTTGACTTTTTAGAACGTTTCTATTTATATCCTTAATTTTGACTGAGACATCAACAATACGAATGTTTTATGAAGTATGGATGATATAATTAATCGTACAAATTAGCATCCATAATAATATTAAAAAATATCATTAGTCGATCCTTTTGCTGTAGTGCATGTAAAAGTGCAACTATATTTAAATAAATTTTTATGCCTTTTTGGGCATGCACTCTTAAAGCAATAATGTGGCTGTCCTTGGCCGGCCACAAAGCAATATCCATTCTGTGTTGACTGTAAACACTTGACTCAAGTGTTTGTAACATTTCTCACTTGAAAATCATGGGTAAACTCCACTCTTGTTTTGAAGTGGTAGGAGCTTGGAGGGCTTGCGTCTTGGTGGTTCGGATGGGAGGACGTGATCGTACGTGTTTGCAAATGACTCGGAGGATGGTTCGAGGTTACCAAGGGTTAGAACGAATTGATTTCGACATTTTAATGAAAAGAAGTTTCATAAATGAGTATGATACGAAAATCACAGCAATTAGAGTATTACGGGAACGGGTTGTTAGTTGTTACAAAATGTTATAAGTGAGATTTGCTACATCTTATTATGGTTTAGCAAATTTGATCACACTGCGTTAGTAAAATTATGTAATTATTTTAATTTCTATTTCAGTAGTGGAGGAAATTTTTATTTGAAAATGTTTGAAATGAAGCTTCAATTTAATGTAAATTTCATAATCTTGCCGAATTACTATTTTCAGTTTTTCACACCAGGAATGATTTATATTCTGCATTTGTTATTTTCAAAGCATTTTACATAAGAATAAAGTTGTATATTTACACAGAATATGACTATATTCTGCATTCATGTATAATCGTGGTAAAATTTATACTATTTGCTATAGCAATTAATTGTTTTTTATTAATTGTACTACTTATTTATAGGGTAAATAGTCATTTGTATTTAAGTTTTCTCAAACTCTAACACATAATTTTCAAATAAAAATATTAAATTATGAAATTTCAATTTAAAATGACGTATAAAATAATATACTATGTGGTCACTTAAAAAAAATATTTTCTTATATTTTTGTTTATATTTATAGTATTTCTTTTCTTATTCTATTCAAACAATGTCTTTTTTAACATTGCAAGTACATATCGATTTGAATACGAATACGATTATGATAAATGAAAAAATAGAAATTTCATAATATAGTAATCTAATTTAAAAAAGATGGTATTCATAATATAGTAATCTAATTTAAAAAAGATGGTGCACGAGGATATTGTCAATCACAATAAAAGGGTATATTTAAAATGCCGAAAATTCCTTTCAAGACAGAGTCAATTTAGTTGCAGGAAATATACCAAGATACCATGTCATTTAATTGATCGAATATTTAATAATTACAAACCGATTACAAATATTGGCATGTCATTTACTTAATCGGTTGAATATATTTTCCCCCAAAAATTAGTAATTTCAAGCAATTAATCTTCCTGTTTGAAACATCTTCAATTAAGATCACTCGAACTGGAACAAATTCTCGAAAAAGCCCTATTCAGTGCCCCTTTTCGATCTCACCGCGCTTTGTGTCTCATTTACGCAGCCGATTTTGAGATTTTGGTTTGAATTTTTGGAATTGGATTTGAGTTGAGGGCCTATTTTGAGATATTGCTAGTTAGAGAGAGATGTTTTGGAGGGAGAGTATGAGGGAGAGCGGAGAAGAAAGCGGTGGCCCTCCTAGCGGCCAGGTTAGAGTGCTAGTTGTTGGAGATTCAGGTGAGCTAATGTTGTGTCCGAAATTCTCTCTTATTGTTTGTGATTCATCGTGCTTTTGTTGTTAGCGTGTTTGGATTTTGAAGCATATTCTTTGTTTGATGAAATTGAGTGATATATTGAGTCATAATGTTTCTTAAATTCTCCCAAAAAATGGTTGGAATTCATTTGTTTAGTTAAAATTGAATTGTTTTTCCTTTATTGAGGTTGTAGTTTGAACTTGCCTTCGGTTGTATCGTTGCTTGTTGATGGTGAATCGGTGATTCAATACTAGAAAGTATATATACAGCTATTTTGATCGATCAAAGTAGTGAATTAGCTATGTGATCATGAGAGGTCTCGAATTGCAAGGAGTTGATTATGTTTAAGGTTTCAGATCATGCTGTGACAATGCCTTTTGATTAATGTGTCCGTTTAGGTGTGGGGAAAAGTTCTCTTGTTCATCTGATTATGACGGGGTCGTCCATTGCTCAACCTCCTCAAACAGTTGGGTGTAACGTTGCTGTCAAGGTAATACTTGCGTATATATTCTTGAAAATGAATCTATTCTGTATACTCTGGATTGAGTTGATGTATTTCCTTTCCCATATGCAGCATGTTACATATGGAAGTTCTACGGGCTCATCAAATAACATCAGAAGCAACTTCGAGAGAGATTTCTTTGTTGAACTCTGGGATATATCGGGGCATGAAAGATACACTGACTGCCGGTCTCTTTTCTATTCTCAAATTAATGGTATATAAAAAACATTTTTCTCTTAATATTTTCTTTGAATTGAGTAATTTGTGCCTTTCTGTTAGCTGATCTTTCTGAACAATTACTTGCTATTTTAAGTTGATTACTCTTTTATGATAATGGTTTTCTGCTTAGTTGATTTTAATTGGTTATAGTACTTCATTGAAGTTTAGTTTGTTTAAAATTTTCTTAAGTTTAATTGTTTGATGCTTGACTATAAGTCCCTTTTTCTCCTTTTGTCACATGATCTTTGATTTTAGGTGTTGTGTTTGTTCATGATCTTTCTCAAAGAAGGACCAAGAGTAGCTTGAGCAAATGGGCAGCTGAAATATCCGCAACTGGTACATTCTCGGCTCCTTTATCATCTGGAGGTCCTGGTGGGCTTCCTGTTCCGTATATTGTTGTCGGAAATAAAGCAGACATTTCGGCAAAAGATGGTGCACGAGGAAGCAGTGGTAATCTTGTTGATGTAGCTCGACAGTGGGCTGGAAAGCAGGGCTTGCTCCCATCGAGCGAGGACCTTCCTTTGGTTGAGAGCTTCCCTAGCAGTGGAGGCCTTCTGGCAGTACGTCCGGCTTTCTTGCTGCGTTCATTTCAATTCATTTATCTAGTTGATGAGTTGCCCTTGACAGTGCATAAACCTTTCTGCTACCTACATTTGTTCATGAAATCAGTAGTAGTAATATAATTTGTGAATAAAAGAAAAGGAAATTTCATAACCTTTTAGATCTAGGAAAAGTTCCTATAATTTTCCAACAGAGCGATGAAATTTAATCTACTTTGTGGCAAAAGCATTGCAAAACATATCTGTCTTCTCTACTCTGCTTTAGTTGTGTTTTTAGTTTCTAAGGCAGGCATATGATTCAAAATCGTTTAATTAATAAGTTCGGTAGCTGAGTTGGTAGCTACAACATGGGAGAATTATAGAAGGGCTTTGTTATTAAGTTGGTAGCTATATTGAACATAGTCAAAAGTGCTTGGTGATATCGGTTTAATTATACTAGTGTCTAACTATGGAGTATGGGGGTATTGGTCTTCTAGGCTTCCAGCACTTGTTGATCTGAATTTGGAGTTTGTAGAACCTATTTGTAGTGTGTTTGATAATGTAAGTTTTTAATTTATTCTCTTCTTAGTACAGTAATTTCTCCTAGTGAACTAAACAAAAGTCGGCATTGATTTTATGAAAATAAATGGGAAAGCAAGGACTCTGGTGAATATGATTTTTCGAGGTTTCAACCTCATTACCATTTGGATTATAGATTATAGTATTTGCTTATATTGCCATGGTTTTGATTCCCAGTTGGATGTGTAGTAGTATGATAAAATCTGCCTTACTAGTTTCATATTGATGTGTTAACAATTTTTGGTTTCTAAATGCAGTCTGCCAAGGAAGCCAGATATGACAAGGAGGCCCTGATGAAATTTTTCCGAATGGTTCTGTACTTGTGCTCCCACTTGTTACTTATTGTCTGCTGCAAAACTTTTGTTTAAATGAGTTGTATATTTTGCGTGACAGTTGATCAGAAGGAGATATTTTCCGGATGAATTGTCTAGTTCAACCCCGTGGTCTGCCCAAGTCAAAGGCTCGTTTCCTGGGCCTGGTGAGATTTCCAGCGATGATGACCAGCAGTATAAAAATTCAAGGTACGACATACGCAACACAGCTAAGCATTGTATGTTCGAATTGCCTCAAGTTTTGTGCTCATTTTTCTATGTTCAGCTTGACCGCGTATTATTTTCATATAAATTTTCGTACATGCTAAGATAAGATGAGAAGAAACAAAATAGTATTGCTGAACTAGTTTCCAGTCTCCATATGGCATACTTCTTACTCATCTTATTCTGTTAGTAGCGCTTTAGGTCAGCCGTACAAGTATGATGTACTTCCTCCACTTCCTGCTCAGCACAACTTGACACCGCCTCCGACACTTTATCCTCAGCAGCCTATGTCGAAACCAGACAATTACAACATCCCAGCATTTGCCAGGACAAATTCTGAGGATTATGCTCGTGCAAGATCAAGGCGTACAGATATTAACGTGTGATCATTCCTTATAGTATATGTATGTACTCATCCTCTAATGCAATAATTTCGGAGTACTTTTGTTTAACAGATAGTACTTCTTTTCCGATCAGTTTTATGCTCACATTTGACAACGTGTGCAGGTTAAAATCGGTTACTCGTTTACACTTTATGTATATTTGATATCTATATGTAATCGGCTTTAGTTTTTTTCAGTATTTACGATAAGTATGATTGGGCTACCGTGTGTACATGAAGTGTGTTCTAACTTCTAAATCAAAACCAAAAATGATGTTTCCTCTTTGAAATATGGTGAGCTCTTGAAAATAAAAATGGTGAGTGCTTGTTCTTTGATTTTTTAGTTACCAAGACAGTAACATATGGCTTCATTTTAATAAAATTCTCTGTATATTTGATAAATTATATCTATAGATCATAATCGATCATATGGCTTATGTCGCTTGAATATGAGATTATAAAATGCACACAACAAAAACGGTTGTCCCAAGCTTTCACGCAGAAGAAGACTAGGTGACAACAAAAATAAAAATGAAATAATATGATGCTAATTACTAAATGTCTTTGCTATACGCTTTCACATCTTTAATATATTAAAATCATAAATAACGTTGTGACTTGAATAAAACTCAAGAAGATGTGGCATTTTTAAAAATTTTATACAGACATTTTAAAATGTGTGTGAACCAAAATAGTATATTTAATTGAAGATAAATCCCGAATTTTATAGGAACGTTCCAGTGGTTTTGGAGATTCCTGACCCATAAACGAGCGGTTCTACTTCTATGGAATTTGAGCAACGCATTAGCTAATAGTTGAACTAAAATATCACTAAAATCTTTATTTTCTTTCTATTTACTTTATTTTTTTTTTCTATTTTAACTATTTATTATCATTTTCAGCTATTCTCAAGCTGAGTGAATGAAATTAGTGAAGGCCAGAGGGAGTACTTAGTCAAAAATCCATAGGTTTTGATTAATTTGTTTCGATCTATAGGTAGAAATAAAAGTAAAATTATTTATTTAAATTATTAATTGGGCATAATCTATATAAAACTTTTAAGATAAGTTTGAATAAAGAACCCTGATTAAAAACCATAATTGTGAAAATAATAGACTGATTAAAAACCTTATTTGCAAAAATAACTAATATATTAAAAATGAATACACATGTTCATCAATTTATAAATATTCGTATCACATAAACCTTCATCTGTTACGAAAAACCCGACTAAAAATAAAAACCATAATTACAAAAATAGTAGCACATTAACAAATATAATTGAGGTAATGAATAGATTAAACACGAATGCAACGGTTATTAATTTATGAAAATGAACCTTAAACACTTTCTCTCTTAAAAAAAGTCGATCAATGTAGCATGTTTCATTCTCTCTTAAAAAAAACCCTTGATAAAAAACCTAGTTCGATGCCGGAAACCACCTAGACGGCATCGGCATCGGCACCTAGGAATTCAATTTTTTGAATTTCAATATACAAAAGTGATGATGTGCACATCCCCATTCCATCTCCCTCCGCAAAAACATGGGCATCAACTCTTGGTTGGATAGTTTGTTCACCATGTAAATTTATTTGGTATTGATCAAAAGATACGGGAAAAATAAACTAATTATTTTTTTTATGGTTCTGAAATTTTTTAGGTTTAGTATGTTATGTAAATTTAATTTGTTTCTGCTTGTAATGGATTCTATCATCTCAACTCTGTGATTTACTATACTATTTTAGTAACCCGCTTTCAAAAGTGATGACTTAATTCACAAACGAAAGTGTGCTTAAGAGTTAGGACTATGTTTGAAAATAAAATGATACTCCCTTTAAATTAAAGTAAAAATTTAAAAAGGTTTAACAAATATGATGTTGGTGATCTAAAAAAAACACGTTTTAAGTTCTCATCTTATACAAAATGATACACTCATATTTATAGTCAATCTCTACATATCTAAATTTTTTTCCATGAAAATCTAAACATTTTATTATAAATATCTATATTGAGATAATTCTACTTAAAGTATTTAAATATTCTAATACCTAATTCTAGAGAATTCTAGTGTTACATAATATCCAAATTTAGATAAGACTATGCAAATATTCGTATAGTATAAGAGCATCCGCAATGGTGCATAGGCCAGCTATAGGCCAGCCATTCTCTCCTCTGCCACATCAGCAATACTAAAAAAACCACCTGTCACGTCAGATTTAGGCCAGCCATAGGCCAGCCGCAATAAAAATAATTCAAAATATACTACATTTACGGAATTGAAATTGCGATATACGGAATTAAATTTACGACACATATACGGGAAAAATAATCCATTTCATTAAAAAAAAAAAAGTACAAAGATTTAAAAAAAAAAAAAAGTACATGATTTTTTTTTAAAAAAAAGGGCTTCAACAAACGAGGCCCGCCACTCTCTACTCCTCATCGCCGTCGCCGTCGCCGTCGTCCTCGTCGTCGCCGTCGCCGCCGTCGCCCAGCTGCCGCCGCCCCGCCGTGGTATCTCGAGCCCACGTCGGAACCCCCCAGCCGTGACCTCGCCATCTCTAGATCAGCACGTATGCTCTCGAGCATCTCGTGCGAAACCTCTTCTCCGTGGGGTCGGTGGCGTTCTTCCACTCTCGGAAGACCTGTAACATCTGAGCCCGCGTTTGGTTACGCGAATGGAGAGCGTACTCGAGTGGGGCGGGTGGGAGGGCGGAGGACTGGACCTCGCGGGGTGATAGGGGGATCCGCCCCTCGCAGCCCGCTGCGCCCGCTTGTGTCCAATCGGGCGGGGGCGACCAGTAAAAGAAGGAGGGGATGGAAACTCCTCAGCATCCGGGGAGGTCGTGGGATCCGCCGCTGCTGCCGCCGTAGTCGCCGCTATAGTTCGGTCGCTCGCTTCTTCGGCCACCCAACGTCGCACCCCGCCCGGAACTTCTCCGAGTCCTTCAACAACAAGAAGCACTCCCAGAAGGTGAACTCCTTATACTTTCCCTCCAAGGGGAACTGACTCGCGGCTATCCTCCGGCGTCCATCCTCGTCCGCCCACTTCCGAGCCGACGGAGGGCGTTGGCGCATACCCGCAAAACGGCCCACCGCGGCCCTGGTGCGCTCCCCACCCCTTCCGGACCTCCTCGTTGCCGAAGTCCTTCCCGTGCGGGCGGTGGTTCTTATAGGCAGCCACGATCTTCGCCAACATGTTGACGACCGGCTGGTTGTTCGCAACCAGCTGATCGTCGCACACCTCCAACCACCCCTTGGCCACCGCGGCGTACTCATCCTCCGTCCACTTCCTCCGGCCAGTGGCAGCCGGGCTGCGATGACTCGACGACCGCCTTGCCCTTCCCCTTCCCCCTCGTCTTCTTCCTCGGCACGGCCGGCGTCGCTGGAACGGGAGTATCATCGTCCCCGAGATCGATCCCCATATCATGCAATGACAGAAGGTCATCGCCAGAGAACTGCGTCTCCACCGGGTCGACGTGTGGGACGAAGCCGTCAAAAAATCAAGCGAGGACGATATACCGCGTCCCCTCCCGGTGACCCCCCGCACCCCCGGCATCCCGGGATGCATACCGTGCGGCATCCCCCCGGCATCCCCCTCGCCACATCATCCCCATCATCTCGCTGCAAAGCATCATCTCGGCTGCTGCATCCGGGGCATACCCCCACCCCCTGCGCCTCGACCGCCCGCCGCTCCTCGCCCGCCGCCCGGCATCCCCCACGGCATACCCCCCCGGCATATCCTCCCCGGTTCCCCCCATCGCCCCCCCCCCCGGCGCACCAGCCATCATCCCCATCATTTGATTCCAAGGGATGTTAAATCCCGGGTCCATCTGCCCCCATCCGGATCCCACTGGTACCGTGGGAGTCTGAGAGCCGCTCGTCGCCGGACTGGACTCGTTGTTGTGATCCATCACTCGATGATGCTCTTGAACAGAAACTTAGAGAGAGAGAAAACTCGTTAAAACAAGTGGTGCAAATGAAAATGAAACGAAAATCGTGTTTATATATGATTTAAAAAAAAATATTAAAAAAAAATCGAAAATCGGCGCTGGCCGATCGGGCCTCCACAATGGCGGCTAGCCGATCGGCTAGCGTTTCGGCCAGCGACGAGCGATCGGCGAGCCCACGCCGATCCGCTCGCCGATTTTGCGCTGGCCGACTGCAATGGTTCGGCTAGCCGATCGGCCAGCGCGACGAATCGGCTAGCCGGTCGCTAGCCGACCATTGCGGATGCTCTAATGTCTTGATATTTTTATTACAAAAAGTTAATTTTCTTTTATTCCAATAATTAGCCTCTAATATCACAAAAAATTCAAAAATTTTAATTTTTACTAGTACGAATTTTAACTTGTCATCTTCTCGAACTTCGTCTTAGGTGCTGATTTCCCATTTGCGAGATTAGGTGGCAAATTTTACTACGTGGCTTGTCGGGAAGTTGACGTGGAGTACTTTGATTTCCCATTTGCGAGATTAGGTGGCAAATTTTAGCTTCGTGGCTTGTCGGGAAGTTGATGTGGAGTACTTGCAAATAATCGAATTATAATTCCCCATCCGCGTACCAAAAGGCTCACCAACATTATTTCCCTCAAAACATATAATATTGTATCAATATTCTAAAAAATATCTTTTAAGAGGAAGACACTTTTCTTCATATAATCCATAAAAAGAAGCATGGACTTTGAGAAGTTAACTGCAGAAATTTCATAAGATTGTATGTTTATACAAGTCATGATGTTCTTACTGATACAAGTTACCTATGTATGTAATTTCCAAATGAACAACATATACTAATTGAGCTATCATCCCCCCTAACTCTAATGCATATGACTCTCTTTCATTTCCATCTTTTAGCATTTTTATGTCCTTTGGATTTCTGCTTAGCAGCTTGAAACGCCTGCATCTTCTGCTTCTTCCGAGCTTCCCTCTCCGCCTGCTCGTAAAACAATAGCCCACACACATTGTGAGGTTACTTAACAAATGACCTAACAATCTCCAGCTTCATACATACCTTTGTCATCTTGGATTTGGATTTAGCTTTTGGAGACTTCTCCTCTAACTCGGCCTCCCTTTCGAGCTCCCTTTCTCTTGCTTCTAGGTTCTTCTCCAGATAATACTACGAGCATCAAAACAAATAATTACAGTGTCGATATTCTAAAAAATCGTATAAGAGGATGACAGTTTGATATAATCCATCAACAAAGAAGCGTGGACTTTGAATTACATTGTAGTCTCCTGCATAGTCCTGTATCGTCCCATCTTTTATTTCCAATACTCGATTAACAATTTGGCGAATGAAATATCTGTCGTGTGAAACAGTGATGACAGTCCCTCGGTACTCATTGATCGCCTCCTGATAAGTAAACATACCAAATCAAGAAAGAGTATCATGAATGTAATCGGAAATACTCCATCCTTCCAAAAAAAAGTGATACGTATGGGGGGTTAGAAAGCAAACCTCAAGCATCTCTTTTGTGGGTATGTCCAAATGGTTGGTAGGTTCATCCAAAACTAGAAGTGTTGAAGGTGTGACCATGAACTTGCAAAATGCAAGCCGGGCCTGTCGAAGGAAATCTAAATTCAGCTCCAACAGAATATTGCAACGAAACAATTACCATAGAAATGGATGTATACCTTCTCACCACCACTGAGAAAGGAAACCTTCCGGTCAAGCATATCCGCCTTGAAGTTGCAGCGACCTAGGAGACCCTTTATGTCATCGAGTCTCCAGTCTTCTGCAACTTCACCAACAGTTTCTATCACTGTCTTGTCCAGATCAAGGGCCCCCGCCTGCAAAAGGGATTGGGTGTCTTAAACCAAATAGAATAAGTGAAAACAGACGACAAATACCCATTTTTTTAGAAAGACATGGTAAATAGCAAAAACATTCCTGATTTTGCTCAAAATAGTTTGGTAAGACATTGTGCTCCCCAAGCAAAACTTCACCTCGGTCTGGCTTTACCATCCCCATAATCAGTTTCAGCAACGTACTTTTTCCACACCCGTTTGGACCAAGAATAGCAAGTTTCTCTCCCCTTTCGACTGTCAAGTTTGCATTCTTAAACAGAACCTGGGAAACGATTATTACATGAATGGAGCAAAGAAAGATGGCTGGTAGTAATGAAATAAACCCCATAAACAGAAAACATTCGCTAGTAGGGAAACAATTTTTTCATGAACTCCATAGAAATAGAACTTGCATATCTAATGCCTCACATAGAGTAAACTCTAGTTCTTCGTTTTGGAACAGATTCAATTCGTATGACAAACTATATGCTTAATGGCCACATGACTGATATGCTGAGACACAGAGTTCAGAATTTCGAAGCACTGAAATAAGTCCTGAATTCAAAGGAACAAGATCTCTATATAAAAGCTTTAGTACAAGTCAATTACCTTATCCTCAAAGCTGAAATCGAGGTTTTTCATAGTCACCACAGTTCGACCACTTCTTCCTCGCTCTGGGAACCTAATTCTGATCTGCTTTCGAATAAAAGGTTTCTCAACTTGCTCCTCATCCTTGAGTTTTTCGAGCTTCTGTTTCCACCACAATTTAAAAGACAAGAAGAAATTCTCAAGAACATAACAAGAATCATAAAATTGCGACTTACTACATGTCTTGAAAGTTGAAAAATGCGGGGGAGGTTAGAAAATCGGAAAGTATGAGACTATACTTAAGATCAAATACAATTGAACAATAGATTTAACACAGACCTTTTCAGCAGTAGAAGCACGGCCAGCATTAGCTCCTGCACTCAACCGGTTAATGAGCTCTCTAGTGTGTCCAATCTCCTTAAGCTGTTTCTCCCATGCACCAAACTGAGCTTCAACCCATGCCGCCTTTGCAATAACATAATCTGAGTAATTTCCCATATATGTTCTCGAAACACCCATGTCCGTTTCAACAATCTTAGTACACAACTGATCAAGGAAAGCCCTATCATGGGATATGATCACCATTGGCACATCTTGCCTCTTCAGGTAACCCTCGAGCCACTGAATCGTATCAAGATCAAGGTGATTTGTAGGTTCATCCAAGAGCAACAGGTCAGGATCCTGCAAATAATCTCACAGACGATTAACAACAACAACAACAACAACAGCTACATAAGTCATGTCAAATGCAGTCTAATCACACTTCTAAACCATTACAAGCAGCACAACCAACTCAAAACTATAACAAGCAGCACTATGAACTCAAAACTAATTCAAACATAGTTAAAAATCTAATCCTCACATGGCTAATGATACCTGCAGCAATATCTTGCCAAGTGACATCCTCATCTGCCACCCTCCGCTGAACGATCCAACGTGCTTATCCGCGTCCTCAGGTGCAGGCATCAGCTTACTGATCTTCACATCCACCTCATCCAAATTCACAGCTTGAGCCCTCCTCTGCAGCAAATCAAACTCATCTAAAAGCCTCCCCATCAGCTCCAAATCGTCAACTGACTTCTCTATCGCCTTCTGCACCTTCTCCAGCCTCTCCGCAACCTCCATTTCCTCCTTGAAAGCGCTCAAGAACTCCTCTTTCACCGTCCTCGTCGACACCACCTCGAATTCTTGGCTCAAGAAGGCAATTTTCATGTTGCTCTTCGCCTTAATCACATTGCCCGAATCAGGCTCCTCCAAACCCGCTATAATCCTCATTTGGGTCGTTTTCCCCGCGCCATTAACGCCCACTAGCCCAACTTTCTCCCCCTTTTTCACCTCCCAGTTGATATCTTTCAACACGGTGACGCCCTTATAGCTCTTGCTGACGTTTTCTAGCCTTACCCCCGACGAAATGGAAGAGGCCCCGGTGAGAATTTTGTTGCCGCGGTTGTAATTGTTGATTGATTGTGCGGAGCTGTGATCGGAGAAGAGGGATTCGATATCTTCGCGGTCTCCTTGCTGAAGAGCGGCGGTGGGGGTGGCAATTGAGGTTGATTTGGAGGAAATTCGACGTGGGTTTTTCCTGAAGGGCGGGGTGTGGAGGAGTGTGGCGGAGATGGGGCGGAGATGGGGCTGCCGGACGGCGGGGATGGATTCGGGAAGGGGGATTTTTCCGTTATAGTTGTATAAAAGTATAAAGATCACAGTTAATTTATTCAAGAATCATAAGAATTAATACTCCTGATAATTCCTATGGTCTATTCGTGTAAATTTAAGTCTTGTTTCAAGCAATCAATTAGATTGTGGTGCATATCCCCAATAATTTACAAGCCACGTTAGACCAAAATTTCTACACCATGCATTAGCCACGTGTACATTCTGGAATTAATGATATTCAAATCCGCCAAATTCATGAAATTTCAAAATTTTGACATTCTAGCAAATTCGATGTTACACGACTCATTTATATATGGACTAAAAATTTCGTTCATTTTCTCACTCCACATAATAATTAGATAAACTTTGACACGTTAATTTAACTGAGTCGGAAAATTAAGTGTTTTTATTTTGCTTACGGTTGAATATTACGTATCATTTTGATCATGAGTTATAGTGTTGGAGAGAAATTGAGATGTCCACAATCAAGGGAAAAAATCAAATTACCATATAGAATAGAATATTTTCCTTATTCTAGATTACCACGTATAGCATTTCATAGCATACAAAAGGATGTAATCAATTGAATAACACAATATATACTTCACCGATCTTTTCATCACATTATTCCATTACAATCAAATATATAGCAATGAACAATCATGTTTTGACAGAGTTTCTTGATGTTTTGACTGCACCTGTGCATTCCCTCTTGAGATGCCGAACTGTCTGCAAATTCTGGTGCAAGGTAATCGATTCTCCATCTTTCAGAAAATTACATAATTACAACAACAACAATGACAAATCAATATTTTTAGAATGTAAAAGTTATTTGAATGCTCGGAATATTATAGTGAGAAGTTACTTGGAGAGGTCATTATCATTCTCATATAAAAGCGAGCACTTCGAAGACAAAGAATCAGCCTGGAATGGCAATAACAACAACTTAGGGCATATGGGCCGGTTAAGGGTCCAATCTGCTTCGACTGCACAACACTTAGTAAGCAGCCTATAGCCATATGCAACCCTGTTTTGGGCCAACTCAAGCTTCTCCATTCACAACTCCTCTCTCATGTCAAATATCGTGGACGAAGATTACAAAGTTGTGCAACTGTTGTCGTGCAGGTCACACAACCGTATCCACACCCATGTGTACCTAGGAAGGGCAGATTGTTGGAGGGAGTTGGCCGACAACGGCATGCTTGATGATCTAGAACTTGTCGAGGAGAGTCCCATAAAATCTAAGCCAAAGTATAATGACTACTTTGCACATTGGCGCGTGTACCGTATGGACTGTAGTTGGGAGATACTAAAATTGGACATGATGAATGAAGTGTTTGAGACTATCAGAATTCCGATGGATCATAAATATAGTATGATTTTTTGCAGAAGATGAGTGCTCGTTTGTGCGATTTGATTTAATAACGTGGTGGATGGAGATTTATGAAACGAGATGTGAAGGAAGGGAATTGAGTTGGATTCGTGTGAAGAGTTACGAACAAGAGTATCCCTTTTGTGATGTACATCCATATGAGGTCAAGGATACGATGATTTTTTTGGAGTATCGCGACTCTATGTTTATGTATGATTATCATAAAAAGTACATCGTCTGCAAGGTGTCCACGTTGCGTAAACGTTACTACTTTACACGTAAGTTTATTGTGTATAGCGGCAGCTTCGATTCACTTGAAAATTTCTAGTGAATTTATGATTATTTTCTTATAAATTTTGATGCCCACACTATATTTTCTTGTTTTTTATAAGAGAGAATTTAAAAACATCACTCGCAATCAAAGATCCGTTTTTTCTATTAATTTCAAATCCAAGTAATGACAATCACTCATTGACTCGAATCAAATAAATCGGTGTTCTGCTCCGATACCTATTAGATGCTTAACTTTCAAACATGGTCCTCTATTAAGGTTTTTAGTTCAATTGACGTATGCTTTCTTGATGTTTAAGTGCATCCATGCTTAACATTATTGTTTCCTTTTTCTTATTAAATATATTGTAATTCAAGGAACTTTGTCATTTACTAACTGGCTCTTTGGCGTCATCTATATAGGTGGATTGATCTTACTAAAACTCATGCATTATTAAGCTTTTCTGTGTTTTTTGGAGTTCTTAAAACAAATAATGTCATCCAATTTTTTTATCCGATAGATGTCATTCAATCCTATATAATTGTCATCTTTTTAGCAACTACCTTGCTCGCAGAAAACAATGAAAGAAATATCCATAAGGTGTGCAGTAGAATTTCAATTTATAGATGGTAAGGCTCTTTGAAAATCCACTTTCTTATATCTTTAAATCACTTCAATTAAAGGGTGAAGTATGGGACATTGAGCAAGGTTTTACCCACCAACAGGGGCGGTCACATAAATAATCATTCATAGGGGCTGAGATTTCTAAATTTTATTTTGATGTATATTTTTGAGTAATTTAGATAATTTGTAGAACTTTTACACTATAACTTATACTCCACTAAACTTGACTAAAAATTTTTTAAAAAATTAATAGAAAAAAGTTTAAAAGAATATTTTATTGAGGGCTTAAGCCCCTCCCCCTACACTTTGGGTCCGCCCATCCCCACCAAGCATTTCTCAGATACAACCGTCAGGTACTCGATAGCTTTGTAAGTTCATCCATCCAAATATATACTCCTAACTAGTTTACTCCCTCTGTGATTTTTGTTGGTTATATCATCGTGGGTTGTTTCTATTATGGTAGGATTTTTTATGTGGATGTGAAACTTCCTCTTTGGATGCATCAGAACTTATTTTATTTCAAAGCTTATGATCTGTCTAGCAAGGTCTATAAGGAATATGCTCTGGATAGAACATTAGTTGCAATTAGAAATCAATGTTGACATGGAATGGTACAAATATTTAATGATTAAAATATAATATAATATTACATGATTAGACATGATTCAGATGATTATACTTGTCTTTAAACATGACTTACTTGATATAAACCAAATTTACACAATTTAAATCTGATTTACACAAACATAGATAATAAAATTTAATGGGTTACCCGAATCAAACTCTACCCAACACAAACTTAATTCGAAATTACCAAATTTTTATCAGGTCAACCAGATAAGTGCACAAACTGATTAATTTCGTGAGTGTTCATATTGTGTCGAAAATTATCTGGAAGGTCCAAATTTATCAAATGAAATCCGGCAAAGTACAACCCGCTTCAATCACGAGCTTGGGTGAAGCCCGACCTCAGCCTGTCCGGTTCGATACGGGCCTGGGCCAGCTGCGCAAGCCCAGCCATTAGACAATTCTAAACATCTAAAGAGACCCTCACAGCTAAGCAATGTAAAAACTAGAAAAAGTAACGTTGCTATGGTTAGCCAAACCGTGTTAAATCCCAGGGGCGATATTGTAATTAAAAACACAATTTAATTTTAATAACTACTTTTGATGATCTTATATTATAATGCTCCGTATTTAATTAGATTTTCACACAGTCACACATCATAGTTGTATTAAAAGGGCAGACGTGTGTAAAGCCATCTGTCTTAAAACCTGTGATTGCTTTCTCTTCTGCCCACCACAATTCCGCTTAATCTTGGGCCCTTTTTTCGATTTCTTGAATTTTTCATCGCTTGCTCTGTTTTCCAGTCGTAATTATATTACCCAAAAAGCTATCTTTTTTTTGTGGAACTGCTTTTTACAAGATTTTGGGTGGCAAAAAAGGGTGTTCGTTTAATTCAAGAAAATCCCAAGATTTTTAGTTTTATCTGATGGAAGATCGCAAGGAGGTATGTTGATTCTCGGATTTTCAGTGATAAAAATCGTTTCTTTTTTCCGTATCAAGTGCTTTTTTGTTGTATTAAAACAAATTCATGGTGTTTTCAATGTTTCTAAGCGTATGATTGTGTGTAATCTGTGTTTGATGTTTGAAAGAATCTGAATTGGAACTCAGATTTTCTGATTTCATTTAATTTTTCCTTGTTTGTAATTATCTGATTGTTGTTTTACAGTTGTTGCATGCACAACTATTATTTTAATTCTTGTTCTGTCTTAATTGTTGAAATTCTTTGTAAAGACTTGGTTTTTTTCTAGATGAAATGATGAAAATCAAATTGTTGAATTTTCTTTGGGAGTAATATTCTTGATGAAGTCAGAATTATGGATGTTGTTGTTTATTATTTTTTAGCTATTTTTTATGTTGGGATAGAAAGTCCAGTCTTAGTTGTGAATGTTACTGTTATGCTTCTCTGCCATTTTGATTTGTCTTCATTGAAATAATGGAAGATGCTTTCTGCAAAAAAGGAAAAAACTTTATTTTTTGATCTGTCTAACTGTCACCATTCAATTCAGAAGCACATGCTTAAGAAAGGCATGAATGAGTCAATTATAGAGATTAACAACTGTATCTGAGTAGTCATTATGTGGCTTCAATATTCAAATCAGATGTTGATCTGCATATGCTTTTGGACAGCTATTGGCAATGGACCGATTCTTCTTTTCTTCGTCTTTGGGTATATGACTAACCCTTTTGATTATATCGTATGAGTCGTATGACCTGAGTCACTAATTTCATTTGCAAAATCAACAATAATATATTGTAGATGCAATTAGGTTGAGATTGATGAGCATGAAATTTGGCATAATATTGAAAAAGGCTGGATTTTGATTGTTTCCTAATCACGAGCTTTTGGGGATTGTGTAGAGGAATGCGCCATGGCTATCCGTCCCACAGTTTGGGGACTGGGACCAAAAGGGACCGTTACCCGACTATTCTATGGATTTCTCGAAAATAAGAGAGATGAGGAAGCAAAACAAGAGGGACCCTTCAAGGGCTAGTCTTGGGAACGAGGACGAACTCATCCCTTCAACCACACGAGACACCACCGTAGCTCCTAATGATCATCGCGACTATCATCAGAACAACTCCCCAACAGTACACTTCTGTTCATATAGTATACCTGTGTTAATGGTCCACTTAAGTATCAGATGATGTGTATTTAGAAGAGTCGAAAAAGATATGCGCTATCAACCAACGTCTGATTTGAATGAATTGTTTTTTTGGGAAAAGTTGTGTATATCTTTTGCTTAAGGTCCACAAATGATTCAAGATTTTGAAGGCATGTGGTGGTGGTGTCATATAGCATCGGAGTCGTGTAGGTCGAATAGGATTGGGACGGGTCCCTTGATTTCGTACTTATGTTGGAAATAATTGCATTATGTCTGGTCCAATAGAATCTACTGGTGTACACTTGCTATGGATGAATGAATAAGCCATGTGATGCAGAAAGCAATGTCGAACGTATTGTTTAATTCATAAGAAGTGTCACTTCTTGTTGAGCAACATTGGTGCCTCATTGGCATTAGTATTTTTTCTTCAGAGTAGTGGTTTGTGATGTTGCTGACATTGTTGTGGTGCAGGCGAGGCGAAGCATCTTCAGCTACTTTAACTGCTGCGTTAAGGCTTGATTCGCTACGGGAGGCTGCATTTCGAGCTGTATGTTTGATGGTGTAATGAAATGTTGTTATTTACCTTGGGTTTTGACCATTGTTTATGAAACAGTTATTTGAACAGAGCATGATTACTGAAGATTTCATGTTAAACTTTATTACTTGACTTAAATTTGATAATAAGGTTTTGGTAATTAATGTGTTATAATTATTTACAATGCTTCATCTCGAGGTTTCTCATTAGTTATTCTCTAAGTTGATATTGAGAATTCATATTATCATAGGTGTGTGATCAATGTGTTATATTTAAATTTACGTGTTGTATTGATATAATTATGTCTTTATGTTGATAATTTTAATACACAAAATTGAAAAGTTATTAGTTATTATTGTAATTTAGTTAGCAGATTAACACCACTCTATTATCATATATCTATTATCATATATGTAATGAATCTCATGCTATAAGTCAAGACACTTGATAGAAAAACACGACATATTTTATGTTATAAGAATATCGATATAGGGGAGTGATCAATTGCTAACTAATTAGTATAACCAAACTAAGACTAAATCTTAGCCATTAGATTAGAAAATCTAGTGGTTGAAATAATGCCACGTGAATTATATTTTTAATTAAGAAAATTAATAAATAATATTAGAGGGTATTAATGTCAATTCCCTCTCACTAAAATCATCTTAAAACTTTAAATTTACGTAACTCTCTCAATTTAAATTATTTTTTCGCAAAAAATATATCAAATTAAAGATAATATTATAAGGATTCCAACGAAATCTCAATTGCATATGTTCCGACGACATTCGGATGATGAAATTTGATATTTTTATTTTAGTTTTCGTAAATGTTGATAACCAGATTTTTATCAACAAATACATCAAAAAGTCTCAATAAAACCATGTAAAAATCTCAATAAATATGTGTTGATATTTTCTTGTACTAGTGTTGATATTCTTATGTCATATTGTTGATATTTGTAATACACTATGTTGATATAAAAAAACATTCTCGAAAATTATCATATAATAACATAATGACGATATTACCCTTTTGTTGATATTTTGTCCACTATTTATTGAGATTCGTAAGATTTAATCTCATCCACTCATTTTAAATCTAAAGGTAGAGATTTGGTCTTGATTTTAAATTAGAGTGCTATAAGCATTAGAATGACTCTATGGATATAACTCATACAACATCTTACAATTTTTTCCATTATGATGGCTACGTTACATTAAAATTTTTATATGATTATAGTATTTTATTTACAGAGGATCCATTTGAATGATTTGCACATTGCCTATATTCTTGTCCCACCCCTCAATTGTTGAATGCCTAATTGGTTAAGCTATTAATATGTAACAAAATAGAGTACATTTAATTTGATATATTTTTCATAAAAATAATTTAAACTAACAAATTTTATATATTTAAGAGAGAAAAAGTAATTGTATAATAATTAAGTGAAAATTAATGTTAAAAAACAATACCGATCCCTACATGAATATGTCAACAAGACACCACTACAAACTGAAAAACAGTCTTTAAAGCATCCTCAACGCCGGATGTCCCGGCGGACTTCGGAGAGCCTTCGGGGAAGGGCGTGCGGGAAGTCCAGCATTAGGGCGACGGAGGGCGGATACGGATGTCCCGTGCGGACACGGGAAGGGCGCGGCCTTCGCGGGAAGGGCGTGCAGACATCTGCCATTGCGGCGACGCGCGGACTTCCCATTTTTTTATTTTTTTTTATTTTTATTTTTTTTAATCTATATATACAGCTCGTATTTTTCCCATATCCGTAGTGAAATTTTAATTCCGTAAATTGTTTAATTTGATGAATTTGTGAATTTATTTTAAACGCGGGAATTTGTAAATAATAGGCTACACTTAAAAGTGATGAATGCATTAACTTCTTTTTACATTTTTAATTCATTAATAAAAAAAATCTATTTAAAGAATTTTGCTCGGGTTTTTTTTTGTGTGCGTGGGTCCATATTATCCTCGTCCCATCTTTTTTCCATTAAATCATAAAAACGCTCTGCCACTGCTAGTGATTAAACTTAAAGTCTTGTGTCAGAAATAAATGGAGTTAGGTGAGAAATTCAATGTCATGTGTGGTCCTATGTGGCTATGTATAATAGATGAGATATTTATAAATTATAATAGTAATTGATTTGTATATTCTTAAGATATTCCAAATTAATTAATTTAAATTTTCCTGTAGCAAAAATTATTGCGTATTCTTTTTTATTTTATTTTCTTACTTCATATAAGTTGGAATACATGAATTATATAATTAACGGAAAATTCGTGAACTTTCGATTTTTGTGGTTTTTGTACACTATTTTGAATATTCCTCTAATTTAATTTGGTAGGCAGTCAAAGATTCCACGTCGCAAATTCGGCGAAAAGAAAGTCAGTCACACACCCACAAAAACGCTCAAGCTATTCAAATTAGACCAAATAGAGATGAATTCACGCCACGTCGAAGAGGGTTAAACCTCCTTAAATAAAATAATATTATATGATTATATCGACTAATGTCAGCAAATAATCACTTCTATTTGTTAGACGATAAATTGTGACTAAATCATCTGACGGTGGTTGTTGTTTGCGGACCGCATATGCTGATGTTGGATTTCAAATCAAACAAATCGAAATTGGCTTTGAATTTTTTTAATAAAAAGATAAAAACTGTCACATCAAATATAAGAATATTAATATCAAACAAAATAGAAAATCCCATGGCATGGGCAACCCTTCTGATTTGTTCAGTGTCGCCATTCATCAATAATTCACCGCACCTCTTAATTTCATTTTCCCAAACCCAACCATTTTTATATTCCAAGAAATTCGTCATTATACTCTGTCCTTCCATAAAAAGTATTGTCGTTTTGGACGGTTCATCAAAATTAATCTAATTGAAATAGAAAATTTTAACTAATACTAATCGTACTAAGTCATTCTGAAGATGGACCTCACAATTCACTAACATTACTTTCACCACATTTTTTTCTCCATATTTCTACTTTACCAATTACACGTAAAAACTCATGCAATTGTCAATTTATTTTTAGACAGAGAGAGTATTAAACTAAGTTACGATGATTTAGTATAATTCATGTAGGTTAATTAAAATCTAATTTAAGGCGTTGATTTAATTTTACAGAAAATGAAAGAAAGTGGAATAGTAAAGTAAAAGTGACCGGTGATCATTGGTCGACGGAGGAGTAGTCGTGGCGGAGCTTGCGGGAGAGCTGATAGAGACCGGTGCAAGCCATGGCGGAGTTGACGCCGAAGAGGTTGAGATTCCACGGCTTGATGACGAAGCAGTAGCGCGACCAGATGACCCCCGAGATGGCGATCACCGTCTGCTGCGGGTACGACAGCGTCTCGGGGGGCTTCGAGAAGTCCGACACGTTGGCGATGCTCAGCCCCCACTTGAACGTCGGCGCCCAGAAGTGGATCGTCTTCGGCCCCGCCGGGTGGTTCCACAGACTCCGGAGCTTCGAATTCATCTCTCTTTCTCACTTTCTCTATCTATGAGTAGCAGAGTAGGTGTTACTTAAGTTATAAATATCATCATATTTTGTAGTTGCTGTGTCTTTAAACAATTTGTCTTAACTATTTGCTGTGTATGTCTCTATCGGATTTGGCTTTTTGCTTCATGGAAGTTACCTATTTCAACCGTAAGTGTCGTACTAATCTTATCCCATATACTTATAATCTAGGTATGTCAAATCCGCCGGTTTTTGAACGGGTTTTTCAAATAAAATCTTTATTCCTAACTTTTTTTTTGTGTCTTTCTGAGTTTTGCGACAAAATGGCAGTTCAAAATTTTTAAATAGAAACCGAATCATAGTATTCCAATTTTGAATTAAAGTATAAAAGACAGTTCTGGTTTAAAATCATCGATTCAATTCTGATCATAATTAAAGATAGTGTCTACTCCATATCTCTAATCTAATTCACTATTAATTTTAATTTAAGATATGAAAACATATCGTCCACTATTAATAGTCTTAATACTGAATGATACGAGTGTTATTGTAAAATTAGTAAAATGAGAGGATACAAAATGATTGAATTATTATTACTAAAAAATAAAGCTAATATTATAAAGAAATAAACTTGTCAAAAATAGTGCTAGTACTAGATGGTTATTTTTATGAACAATCCAAAATATAGAGAAGAAGTATTAGACAATAAACACTACATAATACTTATATCTAGATTAATATTCATGTATATACTTAATTGATAGTGGATAAAAAAATATTCACCTATTTAATGTTACTATAATAGGTGGAGTGGAGTTCCATTCCGGCGGCTGTAAAGTCTGTTTGGTCTTATCTATCCAAGGTTTTGGGATTAAATATTTTCCTATAGTGGATAGTTGTTCTTGTATCCGAGTCATCGCTCTTTGTCTCTATCGCAGCGCAGCCGGATTATATATTCATTAGTTTTCTACATATATAAAATTTATTGTAACCTTGGAGTGCTATTATTTATGTGACTCGGTCAGACCATATTATTATTCAGTAATGAAGCTAAAATTATTCAAATGGTGATCCATTTGTGTGAGCTAATGTGGTTGAGGACCAATTCAAGTGGGCAGACATTAATTATGATAAGGAACAGAAAGGAACCTATCTATGCTATTAATTGGTCCTGCCCATAAATTAAAGTAAGTTGAACAAAAATATCATTCATTTATACAAAGGAATGCACATCCAACCAAAACTCAAAACCAGTTTAACTGAAGCTAGCTCGTACACAAAAAGCTACAGACTTACCAGAGAAGCTACATGCTTTGCTTTGTGGCTGTAGAGATACACGGAATACAGATCTAAGGTTGGTGCTGATCAACAGATGCTCTTTCCTACTTGAAGGTGGAGAGCCTTGGAAGTTTGTCGCGCAAATAGTAGAGCCTCGCCCTCCTCACCTTCCGGTGCTTGAGTACTTTTATCTCTTTGATGTTCGGTGAATATCTGTCCAAGTTACAATACCATGCAACACAAATCAACTTCTTTACGAATTGCTTTCAGATACAATATAACTGTGTACTAGTCTAACAATCAGCAGTTGCTCCAGCACAAAATGCAGGTCAATCTCAAATGAACATGTTTGCTAATCGAACCTATAAAGTTTGATATTAGCAACAGCCAGTCAAGAACTACAAGAATAATACTACCTAACACAGGTATAATCAATGCTGTAGTGACAAAACTAGACAAAAAATATTCCAATGCAAGATAAGTTGAATATACTTGCCAATGAATTGGCATATGCTGACGGAAATTTATTTATAGAATGAAGTTCACGTTTGCAAAATGAGCATATGAAAAACACATATTGAGGCCCAGAAACCCTAATTCATAATCCATTCCACATCTCCAAGGTTCAGATATTCATTTGAGACCAATGCACAAGGCTCTCATCTTACAGACATGCTGATTATAACCAAACATACCTATCTAACCATTGTAATAGAGGTATAAAGGTAATGTAAACTGGATTGTAGTCCTTGTAGTTGTACCTACTAAGTAACACTCCCTTTCTTTAACCATTTTTACTGCTCCTTACATTCTCCTCTTCAATAGTAAAGATAATTACTTGAGTCTCTGCTAAATCTCACAATTGTAAATCATATTCAGGGACAAGTCTATTTATTCTCGCTACTTTTCTTATCCTGTTGCAAGACTTCATACAAGTACTGAGAACAGAATCCTTTGAATCCCCAATATAGTGACTATTCTATTTGGAACAAAGTTTTTAAATTGATGAGGATTACCCAAAGAAAATCGTACTTAGTTAAATTTTATCAAGAGCAACAAATATTGAGTACTTATTTCTGATAATTCTCAATGCAAATTTAGGAGTGGAAGAACCAATACTTACTCCCCAAATTGGAGCTACAGCAACTTGGGAACATTAAAGCTGCACTCTACTATTCTTCTCGCACCAAAAATTATTGTGTTTCACTTCAATTCATTACTAACACCAAAATTACTCTGAGAATATTTAATTGAAGAGAAAACAAGCACAAAGTTTCTGCTCCTGCACCAGCATAACATATCACCTAATGACTGGTACCATACTTTTAAGTCAGTTTAAACGTATTTTAACATTTAACTATACATTTCCATCCAATTATAGTTACATCCATTGCTTCATCCTCACGAAAACAGTTTTGGGCTTTTATCCATGACAAGAAACATCTAATGAGATGGACTTGGTGAAGTGAATGACAAGATAATGTGACATTTAACTAAAAACAAGGAGTTCATCTATCTTAAGTGTTTCTTAACAAAACATAGTAAAGCATACAGGTGCAATCACAAGTCAGTCCTCTAGAGCTTGTGTTTTGAAGAGAAAATTGTGGTGTTTTTCAAGCTATCTATCAGATGGTGAGGTCAATGTTTTTTATTAAATAAACAAAAGTAACAGGATATAGTAGAAAACACCAGAGGCACTGGAGAAACGAACAGAAATGATGACCAAGATAAAACCAAACTGAAGTTTCCATTGGCTGAAACCCAACTAAAGTTGAATTATTCAAGACATTTAGTATTAACAGAGAGGTCTGGATAATTGACCAAGTTCAGACTTTCTGATATTTTCTTGGTTTCCTAACTACCCTGTCACTGTTAAAAGTTTAAATAGATCTCTGCAAACAAGTCTTGTTGCAATTATTAGTTTATTCTCATACAATAAGAAACAAAATCAGTAGATTAAAACAAAAACAAGATGATAAGTGTACTTACACTGGGAACACAATCTCAACTCCAACACCGGCAATAATACGTCGAATGCGAATTGTTGTGTGGATGCCAGCATTTTGCTTCGATATAACTATACCTTTGTATATAGACAATCTTCGTCTGTTTTCTGGAACTTCCTGCAAACAAATAGATGTTCTTGCTTTTAAAACTTGACAAAATTTGGCAAGTAACAATAACATTAGAGATGATTATAGTATATTCCATGGACAACTTACCAGCTTGATTTCCACGATATCTCCTGTGCGAAGATCTGGGATAGGCCTTTCACTGTCTGACGCTTCAATTGCCTTTTTGTTTAGTATCTGGTTGTAACAAGCAAATGCGGAATTCTTACACACCAATAAGTAAAGTCCTATTCTGCTTCTAAAATGTTCACAGGAATGCAAAACTATTTGATACAAGAGCTGTGTAGAATATACTTAGAACGTTAACTAAGGAGTACTATAAAATGAGTCTACAGTTTAGTATTTCAAACAGTGCATCATTTATTGGATTCCAAAACAGTTTTCAGACCAATTGTGCTACACTAGTGCCAAGTTTCTGAACCAATACAAAATACTACACAACTTTTACACTTCCACTGGTTATAGTTAGTTTGCAACAACAGAATTCGGAACAAAAATCACATTTATCAAGGATTAGTGTAAAGTAGAATAAAAATTCATCAATTGCTTCATGTTAGGGCCTTTTCTATACCTTGGGCTTAATTGGCACGAAACTGTGCATACTCTCCACAATGCCCCAATTTAACCTACCTAATCTACTCATGGAGAAACTCTGCATACTCTCCACATGATATTGTAAAATATTAAATGAGGATGCCATCTGTTCATGACTCAACCTAATCCAAAGTTTCCTTCATCTCCAGAATCAAAATTACTGAAAACCAGCAAAATTTTGTACATATTTTTTCTCTGGCCTTATCCTAGAATCAAAGCTAAACGAGGAATTAAGCAACGCTGATGAATTGAGAAAAGTGAAAAGTACCCCCATTATGTCGCCGAGCTTTATCCTAGGTTTGAAAGGCGGCTTCTCAACCTCAGCCTCTTCAGACTCCACAATATCCACATTTTCCTGGCTCTCTTCCACTACCGCTTCTGCTTCAGGATTGGTTTCAGCCCTCACCAAAAAAGACAACTTTTTATCCTTCTCCGCGAAATTAAATCCAAAAGGCCGCGCTACAACCAATCCGGGGCGCCGCAAAGAGAGTGCTGAAAGCGCCAATTTCCTCGGCTGGCATTGCGCCGAACATCTGGGGACCGTGAACAACGTCTGCGCATGTACATATATTGAAAAGCGTTTATTATTGAGTTTTGGAAGGCAATGAATGCAGAGAAGGGGAAATTTACCTGAGGAAGAAAGTTGGAGGACATCATTGGAGAGATTGATGCAGCGATTCGGAAATGATTTGATATCTGTTGAAGATGAGCTGAATATGTGTATGTATGTGGAGTGCAGCCTTATCTGCTTAGGGATTGAAATTTTACAGTGGGTTGAAAAGTGAAGTAATTTTTGAATTTGAGGTTTAATTAATTAATTAGTTAGGAGAATTAGGTTGAAATTGATTTGTTTAATCAATTATTTAGATTCCAAAACTTTAAATTCTGATTTGTTGGACACACCACGTGTACTGTGTTACGTTGAATATCATTTCCTACAAAACGATGATCGCGTCATCTTTATTGGGATTCTCTTTTACCACATTCAAAGAGCAAAACATCAACAAAATCGGAACCATCATAAACACCATTGATGTTGCGGCTCTTGAGTTTGTGCTCTTTGATGATGGAGGGCACGAGTTTCCTAACACGGGGTTCAGTGGCTAGCTTTACAACGAACAACAATGCCTAAAGGATCATAATTTGTAAAAGTATGAGAGTCAAGAGAGAGATCAGAGTAGTTGAAGGGTTTAGCTCCGTGAAATTTGGTGCCCAAGCGGCCGAAACCTTCCTTCACGTTGAGCTCCCTGAAATTTGGTGCCATCATAGCGTCTTGCAAGTGTTGACTCATGATCACAAGTATGTTAAGATTGAATCTCGCCATAATCGAAAATAAATTCAAATTTTATAATACTAATCAAACTTTATATTTTTTCAAAATATATATTTATAATACTCATAAAAGATTTTGTTTATATATAAATTGGAAAGTACTAATCTAATAGTAATAAATTGAATCATTTTCTTTTTTGACAAAAAACAAAACATCAATTCACTCTTACTTTATTTCATCACATATTTTACTCTCTTTTTACTTTATCCATCTATCCTATTTTTCAACATAATTTATTAATTTCCGTGCTCAAAATTTTTGACTCAACTTAGTTGGGAATAAGTGAGTACTAATTTTAATTTCAATTTCAATTTCGTAAATGTTGATATATTGTTTTTACGTCAACAAATGCACAAACAACCTTTCAATACAATACATGCCTATCATCGGTAACTAGGGGTGTGCATTCGGGTTTCGGTTCGGTTTTTCGCCCAAACCGAACCGAACCCGAAAAACCGAATTTAGGCTAAATTCAAAACCGAACCGAAACCGAAAACCGAAAACCCGAAATCCGAAAAACCGAACTTAAAAATCGAATTAAACCGAAAAACCGAAATTAAATGAAAAACCGAAAAACCAACAAACCTAAAACCGAAAAACCGAATAATCTACACCTAAAATCAGGAAAGAAAAAAAAAACAGAACATAAAATTTTAACAATTTCAAACCATTACATTGATAATATCCATAATCCATCAAGACATCAACTAACAAATACAAATATGCAATCCACATTACACAATAAAGGGCGTCGGAGCTGTGGAGACGTGAAGCTATGGAAGGGCGATGACGTGGTGCGTGAGACAAAGCCTTCTGAGTTGGGCTGGAGCTGGAGGGGCGACAGGCTTGGAGGGAGGTCGCCGGAGCTGGCCGATGGAGGAGGGGCGACACCGCGACAGGCGACGAACGGATTGGTGGAGGGGTTAGGGAGAGAGGAGAGCGGCGGATTCACAGAAGTCGTATGTTTCAATTTTCAATTTAGGGCTTTAGTTTTTTAGTATAATTAAATACAGTACTTAATAAACATACATTAATACATACATATATATAGGGTCTTGTTAGGTTGAGATTATTTAGCTAAATTGAGAAATGAGATGCAATATGGGCCACTAATCCACAAGCTAAACAAAATGTCAACAAATACAATATTATGTCAACAAGGGGGTAAAATTGTAATTTCATAAATAAAAAAAGCGTGAAACATCCAAACTGATTTCAAACCAGTTTCTTAAAATTTCTCTAAAATCTCTCGTCAAAAATCTCAAATCTCGCTGATCTTCATACAATTCGAATCCTTCAAAATCTGCAAAAACTTGCTGATTTTCAAAATTCAAACCGAAAACATTGAAAATCTCGCTGATCTAAATGACGAACGAAGAGGAAAATCGGAAAGAATCGGTTGAAAAATCGATTGAAGCTGAGGAACAGCAGTCAAAATCGGCGACGCATGAAGCTACTTCTTCAGGTTAAGAAATTGATTCAAATTTTAAGTATATTGCTTTGATTTTGGTGTTTTAAAAAACATCTCGATTTCGTTTTTTATGAATTCGATACTTGCTAAATTTTTTTGTTGATTTGCGATGGTAGAATCGGAACAGATTGCAAAGAAAAATGCTGCTGTAAAAAAAGGAAGAGAAGAAGCTTCACCTTCCAGTTAAGATTTGTTTAAATTTTTAAAATTATTGACATTTTATATACTAGCTATTGACATAGCTATAATAATATTCTGTTGACAGTAGTGTATTGTTGTTTGAATAGGTATTGACATAATAATATTAACATATTGTATGCTTGTTAGAGTGGCTGTAGAAAACATAAAAATGTATGGCTGTAGTAGTATGTCAACAACTATTGACATAAGGTATGCTTGTTTCAATGGCTGTAGAAAACATACAAATGTATGGCTGTAGTAGTATGTCAACAACTATAGACATAGGGTATGCTTGTTTCAATGGCTGTTAGGATGGCTGTAGAAAACATATGTATGGTTGTAGTAGTATGTCAATAGCTATTGACATATTCTAAGCTTGTTTAAATAATAGTTGACATAGTCATATTTATATAAACAGAGTATACTTGCCATAAACTTTATAAGATAATCAACAGGTTATGTCAACTTTAACTGTTGACATAATAGTAATAATATAATTGTTCTAACTATATATGGAAAATACCTTTTAATGATAGAGCATACTTAATGCCTGAAATTCTGTTAATTGTGATTGGTATATCTAATGAAATAATTTTAGTAATATACACACACTTGATGTCAACAGAGTACACTTGTTATTGTCATGATACTTTGTATAATTGATATAGATTTATTATGTTTGATTTTAAACCAGAAAACAGAAGAACATCCAAGCGAAAAAGGAGTACCTCAGTATCTCAGAAAGAGTTAATGATTGTTAAGAAAAAGCAAAAGAAAAGTGTAGAGGATGGAAAACAGATTGTTATTGCTGAAAATCTATCTCAAAGGCTTCTAGTGAAAAGGAAGCCGATGTATTTTGTTGATGCAATAAGCAGACTGAATGAGGAACAGATTAATTCTGTGAAGGAGTTGGGTTTCGAGAGTGTCCTACATTTCAAGATTGATTACATTCCTAGCAGATTAGCATTAGTATTATTAAAATTTTTTGAAGAGAATAAGTGCAAGATAAAGCTTAACAATGGTAAACAAATTCATATCACTGAAGAGGATGTGGAGCTTGTATATGGATTCCCAAGAGGTGACATTACTTATTCTAGAGATAAGTGTAAAAGTAATGCAGCTTTCATGAGGAAGATAGCAAAGAAATGTGGTACGAAAAAAGAAAGTGTGAACCATAACGATGTTTTAAAGGTTATGTTGAATGATCTTCAAGGAGGAAGGCAGTTTAAGACAATGTTTTTGTTATTGCTAGAATCAACATTGATTGAGCAATCAACATGTGGAATGGTAAAATCTAAGATTGGAGAGATAATTGATGATCTGGATAACGTGAGAAATGTAAATTGGTGTTCGTATGTAATATCTGTTCTCAAATTTGCAAAACAAAATTGGTCAATCACAGAGAAGAATGCATTTGCTGGACCACTTCCCTTCCTTATGGTATGTTTTACATTTTGCATTGTTGATTATTAACATAATTACATTAGGTTGTGTGTGTAGTTGATATAGCTCGTACTATAATTAACATAAGTTGTATTAGTTATTTTAAGTGGCTTTTGTATTTAGTTGACACGACACAATAGTAATTGACATGCATTTTTTAACATATGCAGCTCTGCTACTTAGACAGAGTTATACAAGACAAGCGTCCTGTTCCTCGGACATTTCCATTAATGAAAGGATGGAAAAGTGAGCATCTTCAGGCTAGAGAAGATAGAGAGATCAGTGCAGGAGTTTTTGGTTTAGGAAATATAAAGAAGAGATACATTCGAAATGAAGAGCAGCAGCAAGAGAATGAAGAACAAAGAGTTGATGTAGATGACAGTGGAGTGGGGTCTTCTTCTCAGAACATACTCCCATCAGATATGGTGAAAAATGTTTTAAAATACATCAATCAGATAAATGATGGAAGGACCAATCTTGTTAGAGTCCTCAAAGAAGCTTCTTCACAGATCAAGAATAATGATTTATTTGGATTTGTTTGTGACATTGCTAGAAGCGCAATTGGAAGCCAAAAATCTCCGGTTGTATCTGTGAGTGACACTTTCCTGCATTTGTCCCAGTCATTTCATATAGACGACAATGTTGCTGTTCATAACTGGAAAGCGGTATTTGACTCAATACGGAATGCTGAAAAAGAAAACGAAACACTTGAAGATTTGAATGAATTTCCAACTTTCAGATTGGGAGATTTCTTTGATAAAGTAAGCACATAATCAACCTATATTTAGATTAATACATCATTTTATTGATATATGTTTCTCTTAGTTGACACTGGATTACTCCTACAGTTTAGAAAGTAACATTTACCTATGACAGCCGTATTAGGATCTCCACACACAGCATCCCCATCTCTCCAACAACAAGAAGCCAATGCTTCAGAGCATGTCAACAAGCAAGCATCAGTTTTAGGATCTGAGAACAGAGGAAGTGAGATGGAAATTCAAGTACAAGTTCAAGCTGATAGGGCATCACCAACTACTGAATATGCTGGACATGTCAATACTCAAGAATCAATTATGGAATCTGAGAACAGTGGAACTGAGTTGGAAATGCAAGAAGAAGTTGAAGCTGATAGGGCATCACCAACAACTGAATCTCCTGGACAAGTCAATAATCAATCATCACTTATAGAATTTGAAAACAGGAGTAGTGAGTTGGAAATTCAAGCAGAAGATGAAGCTGATAGGACATCACCAACAAATGAATCTCCTGCACATGTCAATATTGAAGCATCAATTATAGGATTTGAGAACAGGAAAAGTGAGTTTGAAATTCAAGCAGAAGATGAAGCTGATATAGACTTAAGAACACAAAATGCCTTGCATCTATTATCAAAAGCATGTACTGACTTTGAAATCAGCAACAATGAAGAAGCAATCAAGGCAACAAATGTTATTGTTGATATCATAAATGAACAGGTACAGTTTATAATGATTATATTAAACTCTTGAATATTTTTATATGATTTTATATTAGTTATTGACATTGTGGATATCATAGTTGACATAGATAAAAATATAATTGACATGGTATAGCATGGAGTTTCAGGAAGACAGGGAGGATGCAGCTGCATGCTCAATTGTTGAGTATATGATGAGAGAGGGTATTGAAACACTGGATGACACTCCTCCTGAATCCAACATACAAATACAAGAACATAAAGGGAAAGAGAAGATGCATGAGGAAAAAGAAAAAACTCCTGAAAACACGGAAAGAAGAATGATTGTTTACAAGGTAAAAAAATGAATGAATTATTGTTTACATTGCTTGTAATAGTTGTTAAAATGTAATTGACACGGTTATTGACACGATATGTAGTGCAGTTGACATGATATGTAGTGTAGTTGACATAATCATATTAGTTATTGAAACAATTAGTGTAATATAGTTGACATGATTTGTAATTGCAACTAACATTAAATTCACTGACAACAGCATCTGAACCCTGTTCCGATCTCTGAGATTCCACTGGCTGAAGCTAGAGAGAAACGGACTCGTGCTGAAATGCGTCCTAGCCCAGTGCTACGCTCACCATTTGAAATACGAGCCGTGCATATGAAAACAACCCTGAACCCAGACGAAAGAGATATGTACTACTACATAGTAGAAACTGAAGGAACAAAAGAGTATGCACAATTTAATTCTTTGAATAATCTCTACAATCCTTTTATATTTACATGCAGTTGACATAATTTATGAATGATATTTAAATGTTGTCTGCACGCTTTCATTTCAGTGATTTATGTGTCTACACTAATGGCTTTGTTTGGGCAAGCAAAGGAGTGTTTTCATCTCTGAAACCCCATTCAGAAATCAGTACAGGTGTAATTGATGTATGGGCAGCACACCTGAACTACAAGGAAAGAGAAAGGGCAAAATCGTCACCTCCGCGCCTGTTTCTGACAACATCCCCATGCGTGAGTAATCTAAATTTCTGTGTCAACTATTTGGATGACAAATTTCACTAACAAAAAAATGTTAAATGCAGTATATGAATATAACAAATCGGCAGCCTCATTGGGATCCATTACAATCCCAGAACAACTTTGTGTCGCGAATTCAACAGGAGATTAGAACAATAGAAGATTTCGATTGGAGAAAGATTGATTTGGTAACAAATTTATTTTTGTGCAAAGATCTCACAGTTTCACCTACATAGTTTTTGACATGGATTGTACGTGTAGTTGACATGGCTTAAAACATAGTTGACATGACTAGTATATGCCGTTGACACGAAGTTCACCATAGTTGACATAATTATATTAGTTGTTGACATGGCTAGTACGTATAGTTAACATGGTTTGTAACATAATTGACATAACTTGTACGTGTAGTTGACACGATATGTAGCGTTGTTGACATGACTGTTATGTGCCGTTGACACGATGTGCATCATAGTTGACATAATTATATTACTTGTTGACATGGCCAGTATATATAGTTGACTTAATTTTTAAGTGGTTGACATGTGCACATTAAAAACATGAAGGAGCATGAAAGCAAGGCATGTCCAACTTGTATTGAAATGTCAACAACTTATAACCAAATGTCAACACTTTGTATAAAGGTGTACAACTCAGAAAACAAATCTTAAAATTAAAAAAACAGAATCATAAATAGATGTCAATAGAGATTAAAATCAGATATAAACAACAAATGAGAAAATGTCAATAATTTGTAGTCTATGTCAACAAATAAAAAAAAAACCCTGACTATTAAAAAAAAAAACAATCATGTCTCCTTTCTGCCACAACTTCTAGCATTATGATCAGTAACTTTGTGACACTTTCCACAACGCCTATGAGGTTTATTTGCTTTTTCAATTGCTTTCTCTATGCTTGACTTAATCCTGCTTTTCTTGTCACTTGCACCTCCTTTTGTACTAACCACATCTGGAGCATGGGCAGTTATTTCTTCAGGAACAACAATACCATATATGTTCATGATTGAATCATTTTTATCAAGAGAAGACGATCCAGCACAGTCATCTTTAAAGATTTGAGGACCAATACCCGCAAGCAAATTATCCAAAGCAATCAAATGATCTTTATTTCTAAAAGCACGCTGATATAGACCAAAGTAACGACCATGACACCTGTTAGCAATCTGTAGTTTGTCATCTTTGTTAGAACCTGCGCACATATAAAATGTCAACAGCATATATAAGATGTCAACAGTCTATATAAGATATGTCAACAGCTTAAACAACACATGCTAAAACTTAAACTGAAATATGTATAGAAAACAGTTTGCATACCTCTGTCAGACGCACTTTCATCAATTGTGAGACCATGAACTGCCTTTAGTAATTCACTTTTAAGCCAACGGTTACCAACATATTTCTCTGGAATATTGTTGACATCTTTGTTTCTGAGGATGAAAAAAAGGTGGCTGCATAGATAACCACACCTTAAAAATAGTTTACACTCACATTCATATGACTCAGTCTCTATCTCATGTCTAACTGTAAAGATCTTCTTTCTAGCATCAGAAACTTTGAAGACCTCGATGTTCTCCAATGTGGACATGCTAATCATCCGACAACTCTTATCAGCCTCAACAATCAAATCTAGTTTGTGATCCACATCTGTCTGATCAAAAACATATCCTTAAACCACTTATGATCTTCTACACTATATTTTTCAACAATACTAGTCCTTAATATATCAAACTCATCCGGATCTAACAACTCTGACCAAACACAAGATTTAAACTCCTTACTAAACTTTTCTCTATCAGAAATTGATTTAGGTATCTTCTCAAATAACTTGCTCATAATATGCCACATACACAAACGATGCCTTGTACCAGGTAATACCTTCTCAATGGCAAGCCTCATTCCCCAATCTTGGTCAGTGATTATGATTCTTGGAGCAACACCCATGCATTCAAAAAATACAGTGAAAAGCCATGAAAATGCATCACAATTCTCACCAGATACGAAACCAGCTCCAAACGCAATAGGACACCCATGATTGTCTTTCCCGGTAAATGGACCAAACACCATACGATACCTATTGAACAAATACATCAACACAAAACATCAATAATGTCAATTATAGGTATATGCT